>NC_138777.1:27208459-27393459 GCF_965119305.1 Pelophylax lessonae
GACACTTCCAGGGTTGATGGAACCCAAACTCCCAGGTAGACACTTCCAGTGTTGGCAGAAACTCCCAGGTAGACACTTCCATTGTTGGCAGAACCCAAACTCCTAGGTAGACACTTCCAGTGCTGATGGAACCCAATCTCCTAAGTAGATACCTCCAGTGTTGGATGATTTGGGGTAAATAGCTATTGGATGCGGTTTTTAAAATACATCTGATTTTCTTTCTTCCCCTTGGCTGACGGGGTCTGTGGGTACCTGAAAGATATGAAAAAAGGCTGAAATGGGTGACTGTCATCTCAGGGTACCTCAAACATCTATAGGTACCTCAATACAGTCCATAGATTTAAGATTACAGCTATCCATTGGCTGGGTTGGTCATTGTCTACATTGTCTATGGCAAACCTTTCAGTATGAGCACCACATTGTATATTTTACATATATTTGCAGCCAAAAAAAAAATTCAGTTTTATAAATGAATGATTACGCATTACTTGGTTCTTTTTTTGGAATTAGCATGAAAGGATTAGGAAAAAAAGAGGAAGAATTTCAGTAAAACAAAGCAAAATCCCCCCTTCCATCAGTCCCCATCAGAGCCCCTTATTTCAGAGTCCCCCAGCAGTGGTGCATATGGACTGGGGATGGACTTTAACCACCCAGAGCAGGCTGAAATCTAAGGCCGCCCATAGACGTGAATTTCTTTCCTGGAACCACGGGTTCGAAATTCGATTTGACCCCCCCATCGACACAGACAGAGTTGACAGGGGAATCCCTGCCGGTGAGCTATAGGGTTCTCCCTATGGAGAGGAGGGGGGTGGGTGGGGGAAGTTGTCTCCGCTGGGAGAACACAGTGACTATTGCTAGCGGCTATAACATCTGCTTGCAATAATCGCATGTAGAATCCGGCAGGCTGGTTGTACCCAAGTTGGGTACATTCAGCCCGCCCATACATGGTTCGAATCTCATCCAGTTTCTGCAGGTTCAAACCATCTATGGGCGGCCTAATGTTACCTATAAGCATAATATGGTCATCAGGATTCATCGCACCTTATCCAATAATCTGAAATGTCAACCATTTAATTACATAGCCCACCGATCCCCCAAGAAAAATTGATCATCTAGTTTGGAATGTTCCGGTTTTCTGTCTAGTTTGTCGGGATAATACTGCGATTGTAATATCTGAATAGTACATAGACATAGACGCTTGGTCAATACGTTCATGCATGTTTAATAACTAGTCAATGGAAAGAAAGATTAATCATTTATTTAGTTGTTGGATCTTTTCATCTTCCTCTTAACTCAAGGTGCCAGTTTTGTTGCAAATAGCTAAAGTCTAGCTGCTTGTGATATAAATGGAGATAACAGCCATTAAACCATAACGGAATTAGAGGGTTGACACCTCAACCTGAAACCAAAAAATAACTAATTGTGAAAGATAAGCAACAAACAAAAGATGATTCAAGATGAGAATAAACAAGCTAAAGAGCCTTACTTAAGGCACGTACACACGAGTCGAAATTCGGCCGGGAATTTTCGTCCGACGACCGATCTGCCCATTTTCGGCTTGTTAGTATGATGCTTCCGACAACCAACTCCGACTTTTCGGCCAAAAAATCTGGTGTGCAGGCTATAAAATTTTTGTCCTCCAACACGTCCGATTTTCGTGCAGTCAGTACAGATTTCGACAGGGAAAAAATCTTATGAGCAAGACTGGGCATGCTCAGAGAAGAAAGAACACAAAGAAAGCAAACCAACACATGACATCACTTCTGAAGTAGAATTTTGTCGGGCGGGAAAATTTGTGTGCAGTCTAGGCACATTCCAACCAACAAAACACCACTCTGGACAAAAGACGGACGACCGGTCGGAGGAAATTAGTTGCGTGGGTACTAGGCTTTAACCAATGTAGGAGCGAAGTGACTTAAACTCTTGGAGTCCACCCCCTGATCCATTTATACACCTTCTTGTGTTCCAGGTAGGAAGGAGGTATGAAGGAGCATGTGTCCTCCACCCAGCATGCAGTTTTTGTTGTCACCATAGAGGTGTTACTGGCAGGGTCACCAGGTGAAAATAAAGCAAAAAAGCTTGAAAATTGCAAACTAATGCAGCCACCACATCGAAGGACGATGCTTGTAGCCAAAGCATGTTTAACTTGGGGTGCAGAGTTTGACAAAACGTTTACCTGCTAACAGTGTAAAATATGCAAAATAACGTGTCTCTGAATGTGGGATTATGGGCATTTTCTTTTTTTTCTACAGATCTAAAATGTCTATCTATATAAAATGCACACTGGAGCAATCTGGTGCAGCTGTGCATGGTAGCCAATCAGTTTCTAACTTATGCCCCTTTCACACAGCCCGTCCGTCGGATGGACTCCGTTTATCTCAGCGGGGGATCGATCCGCCGATCCCCCGCTGAGCAGGAGGATGACAGCTGATGGGATCGGATGGGAACTGACCGTCGGTCCGTTCCCATCCGATCCCATCCAATCTGATCCGCTGGGCGGATGGAAAATAGGGTTTCCATCCATCCAGATTTGACGAATCGGATCGGATGTCAGTGGACATGTCTCTGCTGACATCCGATGCCCCATAGAGATGCATGGGGGGACCGTTCAGATCCGCCAAAAAAACTGACAGGCGGATCTGAACGTTCCACCTGTGTGAAAGAGCCCTTAAGCTTGTTCAGTTAACCACTTGCCGACCACCCGCCGCAGATATACTGCGGCAGGCTGGCTCGGCCGCACAAACCGACATATGGGTACAGGGCACCCTCATTAGGCAGCGGGGAAGCTGTTCCACGGGGGCCGGTGGCCGCTATTGCCGCCGGGCACCCGCGATCACTCCCCCGCGGAGAGAGAACGATGGTCTGCTTGTAAACACAGCTGACCATTGTTCTCTCTGGAATGAGCCTATGTCCCTCCTATTTAGGATCACAGGTCTCTGTGTTGATTCCACAAGTTCCTCCCCTTCACAGTTTGAAAACACCCCCTAGGCTCACACTTAACCCTTTGATCGGCCCTGGGTTAATCCCTTCCCTACCAGTGTAATTATTACAGTAACGGTGCATATTTTTAGATTACTGTAGTAGTTACTGTAGTAATGTCACTGGTCCCCCCAAAAGTGTCAAAAATGTCAGCTAGGGGTCCGATCTGTCCGCCGCAATGTCGCCGTCCCGCTAAAAAATCGCAAATCGCCGCCATTACTAGTAAAAAAAAATAAAAATAAAAATTACATAAATCTTTCCCCTAGTTTGTAGACTTTTTTTTTTGCGCAAACCATTTAAAATACGCTTATTGGGATTTTTTTTTTACCAAAAATATGTAGCAGAATACAAATTTGCCTAAAAGGATGAAAAAAATAGATTTTTACATTTTTTTTATTGGGAATGTTATATATAGCAGAATGTGAAAAATAATGTTTTTTTTTTTCAGAATTGTTGTTTTTTTGTTTATAGCGCAAAAAATAAAAATCGCACAGGTGATCAAATACCACCAAAAGAAAGCTCTGTTTGTGGGAAAAAAAGGACATCAATTTTATTTGGGTAGAGCATCACACGAGCGCACAACTGTCTGTTAAAGTAACACAGTCCTGAAAACGCAAAAATAGGCCTGGTCATTAAGGGGGTAAAACCTTCAGGTCCAGAAGGGGTTAACCTCCCTGGCGGTATGATTCTGTCCGATGTTAGGTGCTGAAAGCGGTACCATTATTTTGCATGTAATTCTTAATGATGAGCAGCCCAAACCAACTATTTACATATGATTTTTTTTTTTTACTGTGCGTTCTTCTTTATAACATCTCGGGTATGATAAAGTTTGAAACACAAAATCATAAATTATAATATAATAAATAACTATAAATAAGTTAAAGTATGTATGTATGTATGTATGTGTGTATATATATATATATATATATATATATATATAGATATATATATATATAGATATACGTGTGTGTGTGTGTGTATATATATATATATATATATATATATATATATACTGTACTTTTTATGTATATATATATATATATACACGTGTGTATGTATATGTGTATATATATATATATATATATACATAAAAAGTACAATAAAACTGCAGGAAAGGGCACTGGGGGCAAACTAATGTGAATTTATTTTATTTTGCTATGTATCAGTGTGTTTGGTGTGTTTTACTATTTGAATTTGCCGCCGGTTCCATCCCCTGTCACGTCGCAGGAGACGGAAGCCGGGGCACAGAGAGCATCGGGAGGAAGATCCGGCCGCCGCACACTGCCGGGATATATTGCTGGATCCCAGTGACAAGGTAAGTAACCCCTCTATCAGGATCCAGCGATCTTCCTAGCGGTACCCCGAGTGTGGCTCGGGGGTTACCGCTTTTGGCACTGAAATTTAACCCCGAGCCACACTCGGGAATACCGCTAGGAAGGTTAAGCTTTGACAATAAAACCTGGAAGCTGATTGGTTTCTATGGAGAACTTCACCAAATTTTTCACTCTCTAATTTTAGTAAATCCCCCCCAACTGTCTATAATAGTGTCACGTTTATATAAAAGCTGTACGAATGTACGAATGCTGTACGAGTCTCTTTGTTTGCGTCCGCTTGCATGAGGTCTTAGCAGCGCTTCTCTTGCATCCTAATAGTTATTCTCGGCATCTGTTCTTATTAGATCTCTAAATGTAACCTACAACTTCCTATGTCTGCGCAACATCCCCTTTTTTACACTGCATCTCGTAAGTCCTTACTTTTTTTAACTTTTTTTACTTTAGTTCTCCATCCCCTATACACAGATCTTCTTGGGTGACAGCTCTGAAAAATCCGGCCCAGTTTCTCATCCTTTCTCGGTCTAACGAAAAAACTAGCTGCAGTTGGGCTTAAGGGTCATTTACACTTTTTGCAGTGCGTTAACGCACGTTATGTTGCTTATTAACCACTTGCTGACTGCCTAACGATGATTTACGTCGGCAGTCAGCCCCTCACAGGCAAAGCGACGTAGGTCTACGTCGCTAGCCTGTGAGGCTCTAGGGAGCGAGCGCGCACCTCTGGAGGTGCGCTCCCGCTCGGTCACAGACCCCCCCCCGCGCGTGTGCCCGGGGGACCCGATGTCCGCCGGGCACTCACGATTGTCGGTTACAGCGGGAGAAAGGCAGGCGGCTGATGTAAACAAAGCCGCCTGTCATTCTTCCCTGTGTAAGAATGGAGATCATACGGTTCTGCTATGTAGGACCGTTGATCACTGTTCTTACAGCTCAAGCCACATCCAATCACAGTTAGAAGCACGCCCCTAGGGACACACTTAACCCCTCCTTCTCAAATAAAATTAACTCCTTCCCTGCCAGTCTAATTTTTACAGTAACAGTGCATATGTATAGCACTAATTACTGCAGTAATGTGACTGGTAACCCCAAAAGTGTCAAAAATGTCAGTCAAGGGTTCGATCTGTCCGCCGCAATGTCGCAGTCCCGCAAAAAAAAATCGCAGATCGCCGCCATTACTCGTTAAAAAAAAAGCACCAAAAATGACAAAAATCTTTCCCTTTGTTAGTAAACGCGATAACTTTTGCGATTTTTTTTACCAAACATATGTAGCAGAAAACAAATTGGCCGAAAATGTTAAAAAATTTTGATTTTTACATTTTTTCTTGGGAATTTCATATAAAAAAATGTAAAAAATATTGCTATTTTTGCAAAATTGATGCTCTTTTTTTGTTTATAGCGCATGATCAAAAAATCGCACAGGTGATCAAATACCACCAAAAGAAAGCTCTGTTTGTGGGAAAAAAAGGACGTCAAATTCGTTTAGGTACAGCGTCGCACGACAGCCCAATTGTCCGTTAAAGTCACGCAGTAAAAAATCGCAAAAAAAACCCTGGTCAGGAAGGGATAAAATCTTCCGGGGCTTAAGTGGTTAAGGTGCGTTGCATTAAGGCATCCCATGAAAATAATGGACTGCCAACATACCATATCACCTGGAAAATTGGATATGTCATAAAATTTCTAAGGCAGGCCTAACACGGTGCAAATCTTGTTCCTGCAACCACAGGTTGCAGGAAATAAATTTGCATGATTCCCCCCATCCACACAGGCAGTGCTGACAGGGGAATCCCTCCTGCCAACAATTGTCTTCTCCTGATTGGGGCGCGCAGGCGAGTGGGGGAAACTTCCCCCGCCGGGAGAAGACAATGATTATTGCTAGCGGCATTAGCAGCCACTAGCTATAATTGCAAGAGGATCCGGCAGGCTGGTTGCACCTGAGCTGATCGATTGATCAACTTGGTACATTCAGCCTGCCCATTACCGATTCGAATCTCGGTCAGTTCCTGCTAAACCGGCTAAGATTCAAACCATGTATGGCCGCCCTAATGCAATGCACCACAACTCATTACAATGGGGGAGATTTACTAAAATTGGTTGCACACCCAATCTGGTGCAGCTCTGCATAGAAAGCAATCAGCTTCCAGGTTTTAGGTTCACATTGGAGAATTGTTTGAAATCCTGTGAGTTCAGCTAAACTCGCACAATTTACAACCTGCATTCCATTGCGAGTTCAAGGGCGATTTGAAAGACATTTGTGCAGCTTCACTGCACAGATGTCTATTGAAATCGCCCCCGAAGTCTGCAAAAGTAGTGTGTGACCTACTTTAGGAAATCGGTGCCGCACTGCAAAGTCGGCGTCACACCTATTCGGATGCCAAATTGCAGCACTGCCTGTGTTGATGGGGGAATCGTGCAAATTTATTTCCTGCAACCTATGGCTGCAGTAACCAAATTTGTACCATGTATGGCCTGCCTTAGAAATTGTATTACGCATCCAATATTGAAGGTGATATGGTATGTTGGCAGTTTATTATTTTCATGGGATGCCTTAATGCAACGCACCTTAATGCGCAACATAATGTGCATCATATGAGCAGGGGCTTATTGTCAAAGCTTAACCACTTTAGCCCCGGAGGATTTTCCTGCCTAACGTCCAGGCCACTTTTTGCAACTTGGCACTGCGTGACTTTAACTGACAATTGCGCGGTCATGCAACACCGTACCCAAACCAAATTTACATCCTTTTTTTCCCACAAACAGAGCTTTCTTTTGGTGGTATTTGATCACCTCTGCGCTTTTCATTTTTTGCGATATTAATAAAAAAAAGTGAAAATTTTGCGAAAAAATTTACATTTTCTACTTTGACAGTTAAAAAATATCCAATGTATTAAATTGTTGCCATATATTTAAGCCAAAATGTATTTAGCTACACGTCTTTGACAAAAAAATTCTCAATGAGCGTATTTATAACCGCTTTAAGACCAGAAGATTTTACCCCCTTCCTGACCAGGCTATATTTTGCGATTCGGCACTGCGTTATTTAATGGACAATTGTGCGGTCGTGCGACGCTGTACCCAAATTAAATTTATGTCATTTTTTTCCCCACAAATAGAGCTTTCTTTTGGTGGTATTTGATCACCTGTGCGATTTTTAATTTTTGAAAAAAAGAGCGACAATTTTGAAAAAAAAAAACAATATTTTTCACATTCTGATATATAACGTTCCCAAAAAATTTTTATAAATCAAAATTTTTTAACATTTTAGGCCAATTTGTTTTCTGCTACATATTTTTGGTAAAAAAATCACAATAAGCGTATTTTTATTGGTTTGCGCAAAAGTTATTGTGTTTACTAACTACGGGAAAGATTTGTCATTTTTTATTGTTTATTTTTTTTTTACTAGTAATGGCGGCGATCTGCGATTTTTTTTGCGGGACTGCGACATTGCGGCAGACAGATCGGACCCCTAACTGACATTTTTTACATTTTTTGGGGTACCAGTGACATTACTACAGTAATCAGTGCTAAAAATATGCTCTGTTACTGTAATAATGACACTGGCAGGGAAGGGGTTAACTTTATTGGTGATCAAGGGGTTAAATGTATGCCTCATGCTTACTGACGTGTGTGGGGGGAAGGGACTGTGTGACACAGACACAGATCGCAGGTTCAGCTATGCTGAATCCTGCAATCTGTCCCTGTCTGTCACAGAGGAGATCTGCCAGCTTTGTTTACACAAGCGGGCGGATCTCCTCACTCGATCCCCGACGATCGGGGAAGAGCGGCGGTGATCACCGCCTCTCCACCCCTGGCCCGACTCCCGCTGTGTCTGAATACAGGGGGAGCGAGTCTCCAGCGGCGCGCGCGCGCCGCCGAGAGGGGGGAGAGTCTGGTGACGTAGGTCTACGTCGCTAGACCTTAACGAGCCACTTTGCCGCGGTAGCAGCGCAGTGACCAGTGGTAAAGTGGTTAATTGAACAAGCTGAAGTTAGAAGCTGATTGGTTACCATGCAGAGCTGCACCAGATTCTGTGTGCTACAGTTTTAGTAAATCTCCCCCAATGTGTTGCAGTACATGCGCATTGCCTAAGGGCCTGTTCACACCATGTATGGGAAGAACACGTCACCGCTAAGAGTGCATAGAAAACAATTTCTTTCTATGTGTCCTGTTAACACCACAAGACTGGTGTGATGTACAGTGCGTTGCAATGCAAGCAATTGCCTTTCACTGCACTGGATTGCACCGCATGTCACCACAGCAGCGCAACGCTCCACGTAACCAGGGCTGCTATTAGAAAATCACGAGGCCCCCTACAGCCTAACTGACAGCCCCCCCCCCCCCCCCAAAAAAAAATATCAAGACAATATTTTCACTAAAAATACACTAAAATCATTATTAGCTAACACAAACAACACAGTGAACTTGTGTGAATTAGCTATTTTAATTGTTTTTTACATTTAAAAAAAAGTATATATATATATATATATAAAATTTATTTTGAAAATGTTAAAAATATTTACAATTATTTTATTTAAATTTTTTTTTTTAATTACCCAATTACAATGTTTAATTGATTTTTTTTTTATTTTACAATTTGTTATTTTTTTACAGGACGGGGGGGGGGGGGGGAGATGCACAGTGAAAGGCTGGCAACGAGGAGAGGGAGGATCAGAATCAGGCAGAACAGGCAGAACAGGGAGGGGGATCGGTGTGGGAGAAGCAATTACAGGAACGATGCCCTGTGTCTGTGTCTCTCCCTGCAGTTGCTGAAAGCTGGCAGGAGAGGGGAGAAACTGGCTTTCAGCTGCTGCACAGGGCTTTCTTCTGTAATTGCCCCTCTGCCCAACCACACTGATTCCCCCATGCTGTTGGAGCCCCCCAGTGTGCCTGGGCCCCCCTACAGGAGGACTGGTGTTCCCCCCCCCCCTATCAGCGGCCCTGACTGTAACACCTAAATAAAGCTGGGAAAAAAAGCAGTGACTTATGCTAAATCTCACAGCTCCCCTCTGGATCCGCCAACTGCACTATCCCATGTGGTAAAGTGCAGCGTTTTACTGTGCAGGCTACTATGAGTGTAGCCTTAGGCTGCGGTCAAACCAAGCATATTGTGAACCTGCGGTGTCACTGCGTTCCTTGAGCACGCACGAAAATACAAGACTTTTTACACACGCTCACGGTATGCTCAGATGTGAATGGAGCCTTGGTGTGTTTGTGTGCCATATGAAATGAATGGCAAGCCCATACTTGCCAACTGTCCCTTTTTTCCAGGGACAGTCCCTGCAAATAGGAGCCTGTCCCAGGTAATTTATATTGTCCCTGGAAGCGCCTGTTAATCAGGCTGCCCATAAATGTTACGCAGAAGTAGTGCAGCTGAATGGGAGAATTATTCCAACTCTGCTACTGTGGCCTTAAATTTGAAATTCCCTTTTTTAATCTCCTGTAATTCTCTCTATATTGAGTAGACTCTATAATCTGATAAGTAGGCGAGAATAATTATGCAGAGTGGGCGGATGCTTCGGAGAAGTGGGTGTGGTAATTGATAGCTGTGCTGCAAAGTGTCCCTGGAATTTTTTTTTAAATGTTGGCGACTATGCACATGTAATGTGCATTTCCGGGAGATATATAAGATATAAATGAGAAACTGAATTTTCTCTGCTGTGAAATATTTTAATGAATACAATTTAGGCCTCGTCCACACAGGACGTTTTGCAATCTCTTCTAGACGCCTTTTTCCTCCTGGCAGCAGCGTTCTGGCGGAAATGATGCATGATGCATGTAAACGCATAAAATGCATTTAGACACATTTAGCCCCATCAAGCGCCTGAGCGTTTATTCATCTCATTGGCCGGAATGAAAATTTGATCTGGCCATTTAAACAAATTAACACTCAAGTGGTAAAGGCACCAATGCTTGTTTAGACTCATAAAGAGGTTGTAAACCCACTTTGTTGACATCTACCTATAGGTAAGCCTACATTAAGACTTACCTATAGGTGCTGTAAATATCTCCTAAACATGTACCGTTTAGGAGATATTTACTTTTTAAGCAGCCGAAGATGTCATCGGCGCATGCGCTCTGAAGGAACGGCCACCCGTGCCATTCCTTCAGAGCCCTATGCCGTGAACGGCCGCTCCCGCGCCCATGCGCGGCAGTGATGTAATCGTGCCTCCGGCCAATCAGATGGCCGGAGGATGCAAACCAGGAAGCAGGACAGCCGGACATGTCAGCCATCCTGTCGCTGTGCGGGCGGCACTGCGGGGGCTCGTTCTAAGGTAAGTATTTCATAATGAGCTAGTATGCGATGCATACTAGCTCGTTACGCCTTTGTCTTACAGGTTTTTATTTTTTTCTAATTTTTTTCTACATGTTTACTTCCTCTTTAAAGCTGGATACACACTATACAATTTTCTTTAGATTTTTTCCTTTAGATTTACCAAAACCATATAATATGAGGTCAAATCTAAACACTCTCAATTTGTATGCAATCAGGCCGGCCCTTGCACTACATAGTTAAAGGTAAATCTAAAGGAAATCTAACAACAAAAGTTGTATAGTGTGTATCCAGCTTAAAGCAGAGTTCTGGCCTCAAATACCCTTTTTAACAAAAAATACCCCTATTTTATTATTTATTTCAGGTTCTTATATAGTGCTGTCAATTTATGCAGCGCTTTACATATACATTGCACATTCACATCAGTCCCTGCCCTCAAGGAGCTTACAATCTAAGGTCCCTAACTCACATACGGTACATACACAGTAGGGCCATTTTTTTTTTTTTTATACAGGATCCAATTAACCTACCAGCATGTCTTTGGAGTGTGGGAGGAAACCAGAGTACCCGGAAGAAACCCACGCAGGCACAGGGAGAACATGCAAACTCCAGGCAGGTAGTGTCGTGGTTGGGATTTGAACCAGCGACCCTCTTGCTGCTAGGTGAAAGTGCTAACCACTACACCACTGTGCCACCTATAATACTAATCCATCGCCCTTTACAGAACCGCTATTCTCATACTTACAAGGTGTACAGTATTGGATTTTAGTCAAAATCTTACTTTTAAAAACGCTGTCTGGGCGCGGCCATCTTGGATGTGGGCATCTGAAGCCGCAGTGTAATCTGCTGTGTCCTCCTTCCTGATTCCAGGGAGTGTTCTGGGAGTTCTTCCTGATTCCAGCCTCCTGGGAGTGATGACAAACAGCTCCCAGGATGCAATGCAAAGGCGGAAGTGATGTCGGTGGCCACAGAGGGAGGGGAGAAGGAGGAAGTACAATCAAAAATGCCCTGAAAATAAAAAAGGGACCCCCGAAAAAAATTTAAAATGCCCAGTGCTTTTTTTCAGCGGGAACGCAGGGGAACGCAGTTCTGGCTCCTCTAGCACTGTATGTATTTTATTGCAAGGAGTGCTGAGGTGTGCCTGAAGGTCTATCGATGCTGGCTGCTGGGGGAACTATTGTCGCTGGTGTGGATCTGTTTTTTGTGGGTGTCTATTGTTGCCAGGTATGTCTATTTCTGCTTGTGGGGGGTCTTATGTTACTAGGGGGTAAATTGCTGCTGGGAGAGGTTTATTGTTGCTGGCTGTTGGAGGGTCTATTGATGCTAGCTACTGGGAGATCTGTTGTTGCTGATGGGGGTCTATTGTTGCTAGGATGGTATTTTGTTGTGGGGGGTCCATTGTTGCTGGGGGAGGACTATTGTTGTGGGGGGGGGGTCCATTGTTGCTGGGGGAGGACTATTGTTGTGGGGGAGGTCTATTGCTGCAGGAGGGTCTACTGTTGCTGGGGTGGGGTCTATCAAATTCCATACAATTTACTTAGTAGCACAAATTAATACTTGGTTGTGTATTCTCTAAAAGGGGGCTGTACTGGAAGGTGGGTAGGGGGTGAAACCTAGGGACCCTACTCAGAAGTGTGTAGGGGGCAAAGACAAAGGGTGATTCAGAAGGTGGTAGTTCCTGTACCTATTCTATGAGAAAAAAAGCCCTGAAAATGCCCAATTGTTGATCAGCATAGCGAGCACTCCAGGAATCACTAAAGTTGCAAAATAGGCTGGAACTCCGCTTTAAACATGTCAAGTGTTTTTTCTGCCAAAATGCTGCTGCTCCTAAACACGCTGGCTGGGTTTTTTATTGTTTTTCCTGCCTGTAAACTCCCCTAAACACCTATGTATACATGGACACATAAGAAACATGAAGGGGCGTTCAGAGGCAAAAATAAAATAAAAAAATGCCAGATGCCCATAAAAGCCAAGGTAAAAAAACATCCAGTGTGCCTGAGGCTTAAGTGCCGGTTCACACTTGTGCGATGCGGGAACGCTGCAAAAATGCAGCCTGTTCCCGCATCGCATCCGCACATCTGGCAGTTCACACTGCCATATGCGATACGCAGGGGGTGTCAATTAAAAGTTAACGACACCCCCAGTTGCGATCGCATATCACAGTGCGATCTGCAAGTACACACAGAATCGGATCGCACTACTGCGGCTCAAAAAAAGCCTCATGTGTGTGTTTGGTGCGGATACAGTGTGAATTTAGCCATACAAAGTGTATGGCTGAACTCGCATCCGCACATCAGATCGCATGTAATTAGGAGCAGTGCACTCCGAATTACATGCGATCTCCACAAACGCGAAAGTGTGAACCGCCACTGAAAGACCAATAAATAAATAAATGAATAAATATATTTAAAAAAATAAATCTTGCTGGATTTTTTTTTAGAAGAAATTCAGAGCGAGCTTCCACAATATTCTCCTGTCTTTGTTTGCTCTGCAGTCTGGATTGCTGTTTTCAACCATTGATGTTTAGACTGGGATGTTTGTAGTACCAACATTATGTTATACCAAGGCGGGTAAAAATACCGAACTCCGCAAACACCGATTCTTGTTTTAGGTGATTTGATGGACATTTCTATTTCTACTGTTTGTAGACTGGAGCAATGACAAAAATGTCAGTCTGTGTATAGAAGAACAGGGAAGGTGGCAAACGCTGTGAATATATTTTGTTATTTTTCTATATTGTCTGTGCTGCTTTATAGCAAAAATGCCTAAAAGAAATCTAAATTGAGGTAGAATTCTGCAATAGAATGGCAATATTTTCATATTTTTATGTCACATGATATATATGCACAATGGTTTATCAAGTGTAAATTAGTAAAGTAAAAAATACACGTAAGTTAATTTTAGGGCACATAAAAGCAATATATTACCCAGTTTTTTGGTTAAATATAAAAGATGAGGATGCACCAAGTAAATGGATACCCAACGTGTCAAGCCTTAAAATTGCCTGTGTCTGACAATGATAATGAACTTCAGTACCCACAAATTCCCATAGGCGAAGCTTTAAAGCTGTGGTAAACCCTACTTTTGAACTTGTACCTACAGGTACAGGCCTGTAATAAGGCTTACCTGTAGGCAAGTGCGTAACTACAGGGGTTGCAGGGGTTGCAATCGCTACCGGGCCCCATGCTCCAGGGGGCCCAGTAGAAAACCAGTGGGTGAACTTCCAGGATCGCAAAGGTCACACTTGCGACCGGACCCTGGCATTGCACCACTGTGGGGAGGCCCCAAGATTGCAGGAAGGGGGCCCACAAGATTGCAGGAAGGGGGCCCACTGCAGAACTTGTGAAAGGATCCTGCTGCGGGACCGTAATAAAAGGCCATGCAACGAGTGTAAAGAGCCCCAGGATTAGTGGGAAGAGCCCTGGGCTTGAAGGTAAGGGCCCCGGCCAGGGGTCTGGGGGGCCCTTCATGGTTTCTTGCATCAGGGCCCTGAAGGTTCTAGTTACGCCTCTGCCTGTAGGTACAGTGAATATCACCAGGGGTGTAACTACAGGGGTTGCAATTGCAACCGGGCCCCATGCTCCAGGGGTCCTCCTGTGTGGCTCCCCTGTACACCTGGATAGGAGGGGGGTGAGGGCAGCATGTAGAGAAATCACTGTCCTCCTTTTTCCTCCTGTAGCTGCAGAAGGAAAATGGAGGAGATTGGTTCCTCTGTATGCTGCCCCCACCACCCCTCCTATCCAGTTTACTTGTGTTCTGCTGTCTCTGGGCCTCTGTGTGCTCCCCCATTCCCCCCCCCCCCCCCTACTGCGCTGCCCCTCCACTGTGCTCCCTCCCTTCTCCTGCCGGCTGCTGCAGGGGATGTGTCACAATAGAGAACCAGGAAGGGGGTTGGTAAATATGTAATTTACCAGCTCCTTCCTTTTCTGTAAGAACAGTCATAGTCAGTGACATTGTAAAAAAATAAAATAAAATGATAAAAAATAATAATATTAAAAAACAAAAAAATAAAAACTACTGACACCAGTGAGTGAACTTCCAGGATCGCAAAGGTCACACTTGCGACTGGGCCCTGGCATTCCACCACCGTGGGGAGGCCCCAAGATGGCAGGAAGGGGCCCACTGCAATACAAATGAAAGGGTCCCTCTGTAGGACCTTAAAAAAATGGCCCCGCAACAAGAGTAAAGGTCCCCAGGATCAGTGGGAAGAGCCCCAGGCTTGAAGGGAAGAGCCCCAGCCAGGGGTCCAGGGGGCCCTTCATGGTTTCATGCACCGGGGCCCTGAAGGTTCTAATTACGCCTTTCATCACCGGCGCATGCACCTGTAGCCAGTAAGAGGAATAGTGCCCCATCGTTGTTGTCTATTAGAGGAATAGTGCTTCACCGCTGGTTGGAGGAATAGTTCCCCATTGTTAGTGTTGGTTGGAGGAATCGTGCCCCATGGTTGTTGGAGGAATAATGCCCTATCATTGGTGACTGTTGGAAGAATAGTTTACCATTATTGGCGTTGGTTAGAGGAATAGTGCCCAATCGTTGGTGTCAGTTGGAGGAATAGTGCCCCATCGTTGGTGTCAGTTGGAGGAATAATGCCCCATCGTTGGTGTCTGTTGGAGGACTGGTGCCCCATCGTTGGTGTCTGTTGGAGGAATAGTGCCCCATCGTTGTTGTCTATTAGAGGAATAGTGCTTCACCGCTGGTTGGAGGAATAGTTCCCCATTGTTAGTGTTGGTTGGAGGAATCGTGCCCCATGGTTGTTGGAGGAATAATGCCCTATCATTGGTGACTGTTGGAAGAATAGTTTACCATTATTGGCGTTGGTTAGAGGAATAGTGCCCAATCGTTGGTGTCAGTTGGAGGAATAGTGCCCCATCGTTGGTGTCAGTTAGAGGAATAGTGCCCCATCGTTGTTGTCTGTTAGAGGAATAGTGCTTCACCATTGGTTGGAGGAATAGTTCCCCATTGTTAGCGTCGGTTGGAGGAATCGTGCCCCATTGGTGTTGGAGGAATAATGCTGTATCATTGGTAACTGTTGGAGGAATAGTTTACCATTATTGGTGTTGGTTGGAGGAATAGTGCCCAATCGTTGGTGTCAGTTGGAGGAATAGTGCCCCATCGTTGTTGTCTATTAGAGGAATAGTGCTTCACCGCTGGTTGGAGGAATAGTTCCCCATTGTTAGTGTTGGTTGGAGGAATCGTGCCCCATGGTTGTTGGAGGAATAATGCCCTATCATTGGTGACTGTTGGCAGAATAGTTTACCATTATTGGCGTTGGTTAGAGGAATAGTGCCCAATCGTTGGTGTCAGTTGGAGGAATAGTGCCCCATCGTTGGTGTCAGTTGGAGGAATAATGCCCCATCGTTGGTGTCTGTTGGAGGACTGGTGCCCCATCGTTGGTGTCTGTTGGAGGAATAGTGCCCCATCGTTGTTGTCTATTAGAGGAATAGTGCTTCACCGCTGGTTGGAGGAATAGTTCCCCATTGTTAGTGTTGGTTGGAGGAATCGTGCCCCATGGTTGTTGGAGGAATAATGCCCTATCATTGGTGACTGTTGGAAGAATAGTTTACCATTATTGGCGTTGGTTAGAGGAATAGTGCCCAATCGTTGGTGTCAGTTGGAGGAATAGTGCCCCATCGTTGGTGTCAGTTAGAGGAATAGTGCCCCATCGTTGTTGTCTGTTAGAGGAATAGTGCTTCACCATTGGTTGGAGGAATAGTTCCCCATTGTTAGCGTCGGTTGGAGGAATCGTGCCCCATTGGTGTTGGAGGAATAATGCTGTATCATTGGTAACTGTTGGAGGAATAGTTTACCATTATTGGTGTTGGTTGGAGGAATAGTGCCCAATCGTTGGTGTCAGTTGGAGGAATAGTGCCCCATCGTTGGTGTCAGTTGGAGGAATAGTGCCCCATCGTTGGTGTCTGTTGGAGGACTGGTGCCCCATCGTTGGTGTTGGTTGTTGGAATAGTACCCCATCATTGGTTGGAGGAGAAGCACCCCATCATTGGTTATAGCAATAGGGCCTCATCATTGTTTGGAGGAATAGGGCCCCATCATTAGTTGGAGGAATAGGGCCCCATCGTTGGTTGGAGGAATAGTGCCCCATCATTGGTTTGAGGAATACTGCCCCATCGTTGCCGTCGGTTGGAGGAATTATGCCCCATGGTTGGTGTCGGTTGGAGGAAATGTGCCCCATCATTGGTGTCAGCTGGAGGAATAGTGCCCTATCCTTGGTGTTGGTTGGAGGAATAGTGCCCCATCATTGGTGTCAGTTGGAGGAATAGTGCCTCATTATTGAGTGAGAGAAATAGGGCTCCCAGAGTGAGATGAAGGCTACCAAAGGGCCGTAATTTGGAGACGACTGGTCTAAGGCATTGGTGCACATATAAAACATTGTTAAAGCACATTATTTTCTGAATATATCAACTGCACTAGTACTACATGTGTTGTCATTTGATTGGAGTTTACCTTTTGCCTAGCAGAAAATGTACAGCACATTACACAACACGTTGCAAATCCCCTGCAGTCTGTATAAGTAGTGGCTGTCCCTTCCATGTGACTTTCTCTTTCCTGACCTCCCACCTCTTAAATCCTTTTCTATTGTTATAAACTGAAAACTTCCAGATTATAGGTCTGTACCAGTTAATAATTGATGTGTATAAAAGCTAATCAATAACTCTAAATTCTTTGCAATGTGTAATGATGCCCATCTATACAATTTTATTGCTATTCTGGTGACTTTTGAAGGTATGTCTTATCTAGCAGCACATGACAAATACCACTTGTTACAATACGAGGAGGGAGCAGTTTGTGAGCTTCGATTTCATCTTGATAAAAGTTTCACAAACTCTACAAATAGTCTTGGCACGCATATCTCTCACTACATCTAAAAAACTGTTAGTTTTGGTTATTCAGCTATAACAGAAAATAAAGACGCACATATATAAAAGAAAGCAAAGTGCCACATTCTGAAATTTAAGGGAGTATTGTTTTCTATGTAATGCAGATGTCTCGACAGAGATCCAGCAGTCCCAAAGTTGCCCATAAACCCAGGGCCAAGCCCTTTGGCACAGGAGAGAACTTGGCTGGAGGCCAAGGGGACATTGTCCTCCTGGGCCAGTACTAATATATGTTGGGCTGGTGGCCCTTAGTGGACATGTTTCACACTTCAGACTACTGCAGTCAACGGCACATGCTAGACCAGAATTTCTCAATCATTTCAACACATGAAATACTGAAACTTTCTGTTCTCAGGGAACTCCTACTAAAAATTACTATAACTCATGATACATTAGTGTGATGGTCAGTGGGAAGAATGCTCCTTACACTTGGTCGTTGAAAAGAATTACACTCCTCCAGATAGTTAAAAAGGTCATTGGTGTCAGTGGGAACTCATCTGAGAGGGAGTTGTTCATTGATTAAGGAACCACTAGCAACCTCAGGAGGAACCTTTGGGTTCCATGGAACACTGGTTGAGAAACCCTGTGCTAGATGTTATTGAGCTACATTGCTTGGGAGAGGGAAGTCTTCCAGCACCAACTTCCTTTCCAGTGGCGTAGCGTGGGGGGTGCAGGGGGGGCCAGCCGCACCGGGCGCAACATCTGGGGGGGGGGGCGCATCCGCAGTGTCACTCTGTCTGTCTGACTCTGACATACACAGTTCACACACTGTCTGCGGCTGCCTCCATCTTTAGGCTGGGAGATGTCCAGCGCGGCCGCCCTATGGATGAAAATGGCAGGTCGGGAGGGGGCTGGACTGTGCCTCACCTGTCCATTGGTGTAGGGTGGGGTGGTGTTGCAAGCCAAGCCCCACCTATGCCCCCTCTCCTCACTGCTCAGTCAGTTTAGCAGCGAGTGAGTCAGCAGCCTGGCACTGTCACAAAGTGGGTTTTTTTTTTTTAAATCGCCTGATTAGAGCCAGAGGCTCTAATAGGCTTCAAAAAAAGGTGGACCCGGGGCACAGAGCACTGCACCCCGAGCCCACCCATTGTGTGACAACAGCCAATGAAAATTCGCTATTGTCACACGGATCCTCCAAGACCCGCTTCCTCATAGGCTGAAAGGCGAACTCATGCCATTAGCCGGGGAGGAGGCGGGAGGACTGGAGGAGGCGGGAGGACTCGAGGAAAAGCGGAGGACTCGAGAAGATGTGGGGAACTGAGGAGAAGCCGCCGCTGCAGGTAAGTCTCTCTGCAATGAAAGGGGGCACGCTGGTCTCTCTGCATTGAAGGGGGGCACCCTTGTCTGTCTGCATTGAAAGAGGGCACGATGATCTCTCTGCATTGAAAGGGGGCACGCTGGTTATTCTGCATTGAAAGGGGGCACGCTGGTCATTCTGCATTGAATGGGGGCACGCTGGTCATTCTGCTTTGAAAGGGGGCACGCTGGTCATTCAAACTTGTATTTAGATGCATTTTACTTTAATTACATCAGTATTTTCATAACAAATAATATGCTTAGGGAGTAAGGGTTTCTTTAACTAATCTAGTGGAAGAGACTCGAGTGCTAAAATCCCGCGGGTTAGGGGGCGCAAATTACTTGCCTTGCCCCGGGTGCTGACAACCCACGCTACACCACTGCCTTTACCCCATTGGCTTGTCATGAGACTGCGTACTGAGAGCTGAAAAAGAAGTTGATTCTGCAAGACATGAAAGGTGTGTTAGAATAAAGCATCCAGCACACTAGCCTAATGAAAAAAAGGGGGGAAATAGCTGCTCACCATAAAAGCAAGGTTAGGTTTATTGAAACAAACCGATGCAGAGGCAAGTCCACCTGGCACAAGCAACCCTAACACACTTCACGCCCAAAGAGCTTAATCACAGAATTGTTCCATTGATTTGCTTTAACCACTTAAGCCCCGGAAGATTTTACCCCCTTCCTGACCAGGGGGTATTTTGCGATTCGGCACTGTGTGACTTTAACGGACAATTGCGCGGTCGTGCGACGCTGTACCTAAACGAATTTGACGTCCTTTTTTTCTCACAAACAGAGCTTTCTTTTGGTGGTATTTGATCACCTGTGCGATTTTTTGATCATGCGCTATAAACAAAAAAAGAGCGTCAATTTTGCAAAAATAACAATATTTTTCACATTTTTTTATATGAAATTCCCCCCAAAAAAAAAGTAAAAATCAAAATTTTTTAAAATTTTCGGCCAATTTGTTTTATGCTACCTATGTTTGGTAGAAAAAATTGCAAAAAGCGTATTTTGATTGGTTTGCGCAAAAGTTATCGCGTTTACTAACAAAGGGAAAGATTTTTGTCATTTTTGTTGTTTTTTTTTTTTAACGCGTAATGGCGGCGATCTGCGATTTTTTTTTTGCGGTACTGCGACATTGGGGCGGACAGATCGGACCCTTGACTGACATTTGTGACACTTTTGGGGTTACCAGTGACATTTCTACAGTAATCAGTGCTATACATATGCACTGTTACTGTAAAAATACACTGGTTGTGAAGGGGTTAACTTTATTTGGGAGGGAGGGGCTGTGTGTATCCCTAGGGGCGTGCTTTCTACTGTGATTGGCTGTGGCTTGAGCTGTAAGGACACTGATCAACGGATCTACATACTAGATCCGTTTGATCAGTGTCTTTACAGCGAGGAGAATGACAGGTGGCTTGTTTACACAAGCTGCCTGACATTCTCCCTCTCCCCCTCCGATCGCCGAGTGACCGGCGGACATCGGGTCCGCTGGTCACACGCGCGGGGGGGTCCGTGACCACGCGGGAGCGGGAGCGCGCCTCCGCGGGCGCGCGCTCGCTCCCTAGACCCTCACAAGCTAGTGACGTAGCCCTACGTCACTTTGCCTGTGAGGGGCTGACTGCCGACGTAGATCGGCGTTAGGCAGTCGGCAAGTGGTTAATAAACCTAACCTTGGTTTTTATGGTGAGCGACTATGTCCCCCTTTTTTTTGGGAGGACTAGTGTGCTGGATGTGAAGTGGTTCAGGACCCTATGGAGCCTGCTCCTGATATCGGGAGAGAGGGGAGTAGGGTGAAGCCTGAAGCAGAACACAATCCATTTCAGTACATTAGAATAAACCATGTCCATTGGAACGCCTACCTTTCACTATGACCACCAATTACTGCAGCACCATGATGCACTTTCTTTAGCCCACAGAAATTTGTCCCTACCATGAATGGTTTAGTTGGTTGTAGTTGGCTCCTAAGTTCCCAGTACCCCTTCTTTTAGCCTTCAAAGAAAGACCGTGTGGGTTCAAGACTATCCAGAATTATAGTGAGGGTAAATCTGGTGCCTGTGCTGTTATCATTTTAATTCTTCATCCATTATTTCGATTGGCCAATATTCCTCCCGTCACTCACAGTAAAAGCCCTGATGAAGGGGGAGTGTGAGCTCCTGAAACGCTAATAGTTTTACCGATTGATCTTTCATCAAAATAATTAAATCTATACTAGACTTATTATAAACTGTTGTGGTGCTCTCATCCTCGTTTTCTTCTTTTTTTTTCAAATTCAACTTTATTGAAATATCAAAGAAAACACAGTATACAAAATGCGTACAAACAGAGGTATCGCACATCAGCAAAAACCACGATTAAGTGCATACATTAAGTATAAATGTCAGGGAACTGAGAGATTCAACACCTCGTTTTCTTCTTACCGCTTCAGGAATCCGTAGGGATAACCTGTATGTTGGAGAGCTGCCTCCTAAGAACAGAGATCACTCCAGATCCGGGCTTTTTTTCTCAGAGAATAGGTGCAGGAACTCCCCCTTCCAGAGTCACCCCTTGTCTCCACTCCTTATCCACCTCCGAATATCGTCCCTTGGTTCCAACCCCTACCCACCTTTAAATAGTGCCTCTTTTAGAGAATACAAACATTTGTGGTGCTAGGTAATTTGTATGGAATTTGTCAATGATAACAAGAAAAGCAGTAAAATAGATCCCCGGCAGCAAGCAACAATAGACCCCCCCATCAACAATAGATCCCCCCAGCAACAATGGACTGCTTTCAACAATATACCCCCACCCCCCAGCAACAATAGACCCCAAGCAGCAACAACAAATATCCTCACAGCGAGCATCAATAGACCCCCAGCAGCCAGCAACAATAGACCCCTACCTCAACAGTAGATTCCTCCTAGCAACAACTGACCCCGCAGCAACATAAGACCCACCTTCGGCAACAATAGATCCCCCACCAGCAACAATAGACCTCAATCAATAGACCCTGCAGCATACCCCAGAAAACCTTGCCATTACATGCATTCAGTGCTGGAGGTGCTGGAACTGCGTCCCCCCGCGTTCCCGTTGAAAAAAAGCCCTAATCCAGATTATATTTACTTCTGGGTCCAGCACTCCACCAACACTGATTTAACACAGACCTTAGATCACTGTCTCCCAATCCAGCCCC
The DNA here is from genome assembly GCF_965119305.1 of Pelophylax lessonae. Classification (NCBI taxonomy): domain Eukaryota; kingdom Metazoa; phylum Chordata; class Amphibia; order Anura; family Ranidae; genus Pelophylax; species Pelophylax lessonae. The sequence continues at coordinate 27,230,399 of NC_138777.1, forward strand.
AATGTCTTATCGCCCAGGGATCATTGCGGAACAGGATCAGGCACCTTTTTAAAATGTGCGATTGCTTTTGTTTTCCTCCTAGTAAAATGGCACAAAGTTATCTGCAATGCTTTTCCCCTTTCATGCTCCATATGCTAAACACAAACATGAGAGACTAAAGCCCCGTACACACGTACCGATGGTCGGCTTACAAATGTTCCTCTTTTCTCCCCGGGATGTCGGTGTCTGCTGAAAAGTGCAAAGACAGCACAAGGACAGCACAAGAATTTTGTCCGCCGACTGCAGAAGTGATGTCATGTAATGGTTAACTTTCCCTGTGTTTTCTATTTTCTGAGCATGCCCAGTCTTGCAAATCTGCGGTCTGTCGGCCGAATTGTGTACTGACAGGCGAACAATCGTCCGTTCTGGTGTCGGCATACAAATATTTTCATGTTTGCACGAAAGACTTTTGTCCGCGGATTGTGCGCAGACATCTGTCGGAGGCACCATACTAACACGCGTACAATCGGCAGATCCTTCGTCCACCGACGTTTGTATGCCGACGATCGGTACGTGTGTACGGGCCTTAAATCACTGAGATGGCTGTCAACAAATGTTTAAGATATCCAATGGTTTCCACCGCACACAAATCAGGGATAAAAAATGGGGCCGGGTGCACAGCAAAGACTTTATTGCATATAAACCAAAAAAAGAGAGCGGCACTCACTGGTTTTAAAAGATGAACGCATGATAACAGTTTTATTCGACGTTTCGACAAGGCACAAGGTCGTCTTCCTCAAGATTTTTAACCACTTAAGCCCCGGAAGATTTTACCCCCCTTCCTGACCAGGGCCTATTTTGCGATTCGGCACTGCGTGACTTTAACGAACAATTGCGCGGTCGTGCGACGCTGTACCTAAACTAATTTGACCTCCTTTTTTCCCCACAAACAGAGTTTTCTTTTGGTGGTATTTGATCACCTGTGCAATTTTTTGATCATGCGCTATAAACAAAAAAGAGCGTCAATTTTGCAAAAAACAAAGTTTTTCAAATTTTTTTATATGAAATTCCCCCCAAAAAAATAAAAAAATAATTTTTTTTTAACATTTTAGGCCAATTTGTTTTATGCTACATATGTTTGGTAAAAAAAATCGCAAAAAGCGTATTTTGATTGGTTTGCGCAAAAGTTACTAATCAAGGGAAAGATTTTTGTAATTTTTGTTGTTTTTTTTTTAATGAGTAATGGCGGAGATCTGCAATTTTTTTTTTGTGGGACTGCGACATTGGGGCGGACAAATCGGACCCTTGACTGACATTTTTGACACTTTTGGGGGTACCAGTGACATTACTACAGTAATCAGTGCTATACATATGCACTGTTACTGTAAAAATTACACTGGCAGGGAAGGGGTTAACTTTATTTGAGGGGTTAAGTGTGTCCCTAGGGGTGTGCTTCTTACTGTGATTGGATGTGGCTAGTGATGTAACAGCACAGATCAACGGTCCTACATAGCAGGACCGTATGATCTCTGCTGTTACACAGGGGAGAATGATAGGCGGCTTTGTTTACATTAGCCGCCTGCCTTGCTCCCGGTGTAACCGACGATCGCGAGTGAGCAGCGGACATCGGGTCCGCCACTCACACGCGCGGGGTGTGGCGTGAGCGAGCGGGAGCGTGCCTCCGGCGGCGCGCGCTCGCTCCCTAGAGCCTCACAGGCTAGTGACGTACCCATACGTCACTTTGCCTGTGAGGGGCTGACTGCCGCCGTATATAGTCGTGCGGCAGTCGGCAAGTGGTTAAGTATATCTAAAACCAAGACTTTTGCTTAAAAAAAAAAAAAGACTGTTGCTTACAAAGCTCAATAGCTGAAGCACAGTTGCCAGACACAACTGAATTTTTTAAAGCAGTGAGTCAGACCCATACCCTTTCATTCTTCATTTGCCTGCCTGCTCTATACGGCTCTGTATAGAGCTTCAATTAGAGACAGACAGTCCAAAAGCAAAAAAAGTTGCTGCTTTGCTTTCTAATTGGACAGCCCATAATGTTTTGTGAATTCTGGGTCATGGACGCACTTTATATAAGTATTTAAATGCAAATAAATATTTAATGTAACCCGTGAAACATAATTTAAAAAAAAAAAAATGTAATGGAAATGACTCTAGTTTCCCTTTAAGGCTTTGTTCACAGTAAATAGGAAGTTATTCTGTGCGCTCACCTTTAACTAGTTCCTCCATGGAGAGATTGCTCTGTACAAGAATTACAATATTTGTGGTATGAACATGTGTGACAGAGCAGTAAACTGATAACATTGTGTATTGTGGGTAAGGGGAAGTATTGAATGATGGAATGTTTTATTCATTTTTATTTTATTATCCCATTAAATAACACGTTGTCCCCTATACCTGGACTTCTCCATGCCATCATTTTATAAATGAATACAATAAAGACATAAAACAGGCATGTTTATCAATAATGTCATAGTTGTTGAGCTGCATTTTTGCCACAAATGATAAATAACAGATAATAAATGAATGTAGGTGTAGAGCTGCACGATTCTGGCCAAAATGAGAATCACGATTTTTTAGCTTGGAATAAAGATCACAATTCTCTCACGATTCTCTGTGTAACAAAAAATAATTGGGATAACTTTACTGTTACGTTTTTTTTTTTTATTCATTAAAGTCTATTAATTGCGTTTGAAAGACTGCTGCGCAAATACAGTGTGACATAAAATATTACAACAATCGCCATTTTATTCTGTAGGGTCTCTGCTAAAAAAAATATATAAAATGTTTGGGGGTTCTAAGTACTTTTCTAGCAAAAAAAAATGATTTTAACTTGCAAGCAACAAGTGTCAGAAAAAGGTCCAGTCTTTAAGAGGTTAAACTTCCTTTCTCCCTGGCAGAGGGAAGGAAAAGATACAATGTAATCATTTTTGTTTATAGTTACTGGGAGACTTTGCTGATAGGCATTTCCCGGGAGGCTTTTTTTTTTTTTTTTTCCACAGCTGTTCTCTCTGCTATGCAGCTATGCAAAGAATCGAGCGTATTTGAGGTTTAGATCGTCAGGGGGGGGGGTGAATCGAGATCGCAATTTTCATACGATTAATCGTGCAGCTCTATGTAGATGTCATCTCTAATTGGAAAACATTAGCACTATGTACCGTAAAAAAAAAAAAAAATAAACAAATATATATATATATACAGTATCTCACAAAAGTGAGTACACCCCTCACATTTTTGTAAATATTTTATTATATCTTTTCATGTGACAACACTGAAGAAATGACACTTTGCTACAATGTAAAGTAGTGAGTGTACAGCTTGTATAACAGTGTAATTATGCTGTCCCCTCAAAATAACTCAACACACAGCCATTAATGTCTAAACCACTGGAAACAAAAGTGAGTACACCCCTAAGTGACAATGTCCAAATTGGGCCCAATTAGCCATTTTTCCACCCCGGTGTCATGTGATTCGTTAGTGTTACAAGGTCTCAGGTGTGAATAAGGAGCAGGTGTGTTAAATTTATGGTAATCACTCTCACTTTCTCATACTAACCACGTGCTTTGCCATGTGTGGTGCACATTTTTTCCAAACAAAAAATGGGCATCTTTTTGCCTCACTTGGGGTACCATTGACAATACAGTAAATGGCAATGCAAGCATGACAGACATTTTCGCACATTTTGCAAAGAGTGCAAAATTGCACGATTTTACGCACGTTCACAAAGCGCTAAACTGTGAATGCAGCCTTAGCCAGGGGTGACAGTTCAGCTGATAGACAGTCACCACCTCACAACAGGAAGTGCCTGAACGTGAACCCTCATGGCCGAATCACCGGGTATTTTTTTTCATGAAAACCTGCTGATTTTAAAAATAAAGGATTAAAAACAACTTTTGAACATGTTACATTTTATATGTCATTTTAGTGAGTGGTCAGAGGATGTTTTGAAGGTCATGCAAGTATGGGGCAGCCAATGCCAAGGAAAATAAGGGCAAAGACATGTGTAAGCTCCTAATCGCCAATCGGAGCTTTCATAGGCCTAGGACAGGAAATGTGTTACAGGCAGGATCACCGGGTTAAATTAAAGGGGAAAAAATATAAAGGAAAACTATTGCTCCAACAACATGTAAATACTTGCAATAAATATATATATAAATGTATGTATATATATATATATATATATATATATATATATGTTTTTTTTTCTGCACCTGGGTTTAGATATGCTTTAAAACCAAAATAATCCCCCCGAAAAAAAATACATTTTTATCACAAATTTACATAATTTATAAAGAATTAAGTGATATCTAATTTATTCACTAAATATAAAATAAGGTGACTCTCGCCCTATTGGATTGCGAGTGAAGCTGTTAAAATAAAATCCTTCCCAGGTGCTATTAATACTGAACTGATTACCCAAACAGTGTAAATTAATAAAAATTAATTAAAAAATAGTACTGCGCTCCAAGGATTTTTTAGAGGAAAAAAAAGGTGCTCCAATATTCCTACTACCAACAAAGCGTAAATATCAATATAAATAAGTATGCATAAATAAATATTGTACTATTAAATATTGTATTGTAATAAATCCTTGGTATACAGGATTTGTCTAGCACATTATGCACTTTTTATAGTCATTCACCAAAACACTGGAGCACCTTTTTATTTTTACTGGTACAATATTTATTTATGCATACTTATTTATATTGATATTTACCCTTTGTGGGTAGTAGGAATATTGGAGCACCTTTTTTTTCCTCTAAAAAATTCTAGGAGCCCAGTACTATTTTTTAAATTAATTTATAATAATTTATTCACTATGAAATACTACTGAAATTCATTACCTGGCAAATATCCCTGAAAATTACTTTAGAATGTGGGCAATTGTGGTAAGTGTATATCTTCAAGAATCTAGATTGTAAGCTCTAACGAGCAGGGCCCTCTAATTCCTCCTGTATTGAATTGTATTGTAACTGTACTGTCTTCCCTCATATTGTAAAGGGTTGCGCAAACTGTTGGTGCTATATAAATCCTGTACATAATAATAATGTATGTGTGTGTATAAATATATATATATATATATATATATATATATATATATAATATTTTGTGTGCGTGTATATATCTATTTTCTAAAACTTGTTTCCCCCCCCACAGCTGTTTTGGCAACGTCCTTCCCGCTGCTGCCTTATTAGGCCACCCTCGGTAGGATCAACTAAGCCTGTTTTTCTTCACCCTGTTGCCCGCATGACCGGAAGTCAGACCCTTCTGCCGTACTTTGCGGTGCATCTCAACAAGATGGGCTCGTTCCGGCGTCCCAGGCCGCGGTTCATGAGCTCCCCGGCTCTCAGCGACTTGTCGCGGTTCTACGCCAGCCGCCAGGTCCTGCAGCTCAACTCCAGCGTCCTCTGGAACAGGTACAGTATTTCAGACATGTATATTTCATCTAGAAAAAAATGTATAGTTATAGATGAACCTAGTGATTTGCAGCAAGATTAAAAATGTTTGTTGCAAAGTTAGGGAGTAAAGGCCCGTACACACGTACCGATTGTCGGCCGTAAATATTCGGCCGACGACTGATCGGCCGATTGTAGGCTTGTTAGTATGATGCTTCCGACAGCCGACAGCGCATTTTCGGCCGAACAGAATCGGGTGTGCAGGCATTAAAACTTTTGTTGGCCGTCACCAGAATGGCCGATTGTTCGCCAGTCAGTACAGATTTCGGCCGACAGACAGCAGATTTGCAAGACTGGGCATGCTCAGAAAAGAAAAAAGACAAGGAAAGTTAACCATCACATGACATCACTTCTGCAGTCGGCTGTTGTTGGCCGACAAAATTTGTGTGCAGTCTTTTGCAGTTTTCAACAGACACCACAGCCCTGGACAAAAGACGGCCGATCGTTCAGACGACGATCGGTACGTGTGTACGAGGCATTACAAAATAAATTAGTCTTTAAAACTGCTACTCTAAAACACATTTTGTAACATAATTTGTGAACAGTGTGGAATACTAAAGGTAGCAAACAGGGATCTGCAGGTTTGATGAATAATTTATTTTTTTCCCTACAGTGTCTTTAGAACAGCCACCTGAGGGACCTTGGCTCCTTCCTTCAACAGGAAACACCACATCAAACCACCTTCAAATCAAACTTCCCCTGCCGCCTCCTTAGTTATTGGTGTTATTGGGAACCAAAGCTGGATAGTCAGGGAGGGTGAGGCTGATTGGTCCTATTACGGAGGCAGAGGCCTCTGGGACCAGCGCCGGTATGAGGTTACCTGGCTGCTGCATGGATCCTCAACCAGGAGGTCCTTGAAATGATCACCCAGAGATTTGGGGGTCCCGTGTGTGGATCTGTTCCCTTTGAGGGAGAACACAAAGGCTCGGTCCTTCTTCTCCCTTATCAGATGGGACGGCGCTCTAGGGATGGATGCCCTGGCTCAGAGTTGGCCTTTCTCTAGGTGATATGCCTTCCCCCTGTTTCCAGCAGTTCTAGTAACATTTCAGACAGAGAACAACTCTCTGATTCTTATTGTGCCTCACTGGCCCAAATGACATTCTAAAAGAGCTAGCGGTGGAGCCTCCGTGGATGCTACCTGCCTGGGTAGATCTTCTCTTTTAGGACCCGGTATGTTGCCCCTAGGTGGAGCGGAGGAACCTTGCTGCCTGGTTACTGAGGAGGAGTCACTGAAAGCTAAGAGCTTCTCAGACCGGTTGGTGTCCACAGTGGGTAGCAGGAAGAGGGAGACACATGCTATCTACTGGAAGGTGTGGAAGCACTTCAATGATTGGTGTGTAGAAAGATCCTTTGATGTGCATAGTCCAGTTGCGGTCTGAGAGTTTCGGCAGACAAAGGCTTTGCCCTTAGTACTCTGAAAAGCCAAGTTTCGGCGCTCTCTCTATTTTTGTAAAATCCAATAGCATCCAACACCTGGGTGGCTAGGTTCTTCAGGGCCATAAGTAGGCAGAGACTGGTACAGGGTCCTTCATTCCTTAAGTGGGACCTGTCCTTGGTTTTACAGCCCCTCGTAGGAGTTTCCTTTGAACCTCTTGAAGAGTGTTCTGAGAAGTTGGAAGCCCTGTCGATTAGATGTCCTTTTTTCAGGTATTCCCGGATCGAGTACTGTTTTGCCAAAAGTGGCCACAAATTTTCATATGGGTCAGGATATTACTTTATCCGCATTTTGTGCTAACCTTTCTAGGGAGCAAGAATTTAAGTTTCATGGGTTGGACGCAAGGAGATATGTCCTTCAATACTTTTAGAGAGAACAAAATCATTTAGAAAGACGGATTCCATCTTTGGTTTATTTTCTGGGGAGAAGAAAGGTGATAGAGCCTCCAGGCACACTTTCGCCAGTTGGCTTAGGTTAGCTATTGGCCAGGCCTACACATTAGGAGATGTGGAGGTTCCAGAGGCTGTTAAGGCACACTCCACTAGAGCTATGGCGGCATCACAGGCAGAAAGGGCTGAAGCTATGCTAGAGCAGATCTGCAGAGCGACAGCATGGTCCAGCTTTATCAGCTTTGTCAAGCATTAGAGGGTGGACCTATTGTCAGCAAAGGATCAGTCCTTTGAACGCAAGGTCTTGCAAGCTGTAGTCCTGCTCTAAAGGTTAGTGCTTTATCCTCTCAGGTGGCTGTCCTGAAAGACGCTGTAGGGAAAACCAAAGTTACACTTACTGGTAACCAGAGGTGGGGGACTGGAGTCACATGACTTGACTTAAGTCACCAGTTTGAGGAATTGAGACTTGCTTGACTAAAATTAATAAAAGACTCGACTTGACTTTGACTTGGTATTCATGACTTGAGACTTGACTTTGACTTGAGACATATGACTCGAAATGACTTTACTTTTTAAAGTTATTAAATATTTGCATTTTCAAGAAGTGTTAAAGCAAAATGAATGTGCCTGTTATGTTTCTGACACCACAGTCACTTAAAACACCTCAGTGGGTTCTGATTTTTAGGACACTGGCTGTTTAACAATGAAAATACGTAACATGTTTTTAGTGACTGTGACCGGACAAAGGATTTTGAGCTGTTTGGGCATTCAAAGTGTTTCTTTAATATGCCAAGAAAAAAGCACTAAACAGTTTTGTTAATGTTGAAAATAAAACAAAACCTTTCCTGACCACTGACTTTTAACTGATTTAAAGGTGAAAATTGGGGTAGATCAGTATTTTGACTTGATTTGGGACTTGACCAAAATAAATGACTTGACTTGCTTGACCTCTAGCAGGGACTCAACTTGACTTGCTTGCTTTTCGCCACAGTAACTTGGGACTTGCTTGAGACTTGAAGGTTAAGACTTGAGACTTGCTTGTGACTTGCACATGTGTGACTAATGCCTCGTACACACGCATCGATTATTGGCCGGGAATTTTCGGCCAACGTCCGATCGGCCGATTTTTGGCTTGTTAGTATGATGCTTTCGACAACCGACTCCGACTTTTCGGCCGAATAAAATCTGGTGTGCAGGCTATAAAATTTTTGTTGGCCGTCAACACAACGGCCGATTTTCCGTCAGTCAGTACAGATCTCGGCAGACAAAAATCTGATGAGCAAGACTGGGCATGCTCAGAGAAGAAAAAACACACGGAAAGTAAACCAGCACATGACATCACTTCTGAAGTAGATTTTTGTTGGCCGAGAAAATTTGTGTGCAGTCTAGAGCACATTTCAACCAACACAACAACACTGGACAAAAGTTGGACGATCGGTCGGCCGATAATCGTTGCGTGTGTACGAGGCTTTAGTCCCATGTCTGCTGGTAACGTCTTTTCCGGGAGTCTTTCAGAACAGCACCGGCTACCTGTCCTGGTGTATTTTGTCCTTGGGTTTCCCGACACAGGAGCCACTGTAGTATTGTTAGGTTGTTGGATGTGTTCTTGTGTCTCCCCAGCTAGCCGCAATTGCTCTGGAAGAACTGAAGAGCTGGCGGGGGAAGTTTGATCTTGAGGTGGGCTGACGTGGTGTTTCCTTTTGAAGGTCTCTCAGGTTGCTGTCCTGAAAGACTCTCGGAATGGACGTTACCGTAATATGTAACTTTGTTATTTTTTTATTCAGGGTGTGCATTCACACCTGAGCATTTTTTAGTAAGAGCTTGCAACCCTAGAATCACATGGTTTTTCGTTGTAGGTGGGCAGAAAGTGTTCAACCCCATACCCCCTCCTCCCATTCCCCCTTCCTGAACCATACCAGGCCACATACCTTCCTCACTGGTGGGTACCTTGCAAGGGGGGGCTGTAGCAACACTTCCCCTCACTTTCAGGGGGGCACCTTCTCCCAGAGCTTTATCCCCACATCCAGTCACTAATAGAATGTGGGGTTTTGAAGGGGGAGAATTATCAGAATCTAGAATACACCTTTGTAATAAGGGGACCCCCCCCCCCCCCCCCCCAGGTATCCATGAAAATCCCCTCCCCCCCAATCCCTCGGGAAGGAGTACTGGGTACATTAATACCCCTTATTATTATTAAAAAAAAGGGTACAAGTAAATAAAAACACAGCTCCTGTCCAGTCTCCAGGCAGCTCATTCCAATGTGCAGTCCCTAAGCAAGGCAGCTAATTAACAGCAACAAAAAGTAATAGCGAGTTCTGACATTCTAATCTACATGCTGATTCCAGGTTGGTGGCTAATCTAGCTACCTAATCAGTATGCTGATCCCATGGCATGCTACAGTTGTGTTTAAAATAATAGCAGTCCAACATCACTAACCAGATCAATCTCTGTTTCTGGTATAAATTATATTTCTGCATGGCAAATAATTTACTAGTAGCTGTAGTACAGTAATAGAAAACCGACAGTCATGACGTGCATGCTGCTGATTCTGTGTAATTGAATCTTTAATTGAAAGGGGCGTTCAAAATAATAGCAGTGTGGAGTTCAAATAGTGAGGTCATTCAATCTGTGAGAAAACAGGTGTCAAACAGGTGGCCATTTTTTAAGGATGAAGGCAGCAAATGTTGTACATGCTGGGTATAGTGCATTTCTCTCTAAGAATCTGAGTAAAATGGGTCATTCCAGACATTCTTCAGAAGAACAGCGTACTTTGATTAGCCACTTTCTACCCGCCTGCCGTCAAATGACGGCGGAGCGGTGTAGCTATTGTTCTGGGACGCCGTCATATGACGGCGCACCAGAACAGCCTCTCTCGCGTGCCCCCCGGCGCCAATCTCGGTAAAGAGTCAATGACATGACTCTTTACCAATGTGATCGGATGTGTCATGTAGATGAGGAAGTGCCGTTATTCGGCTCTCCTCGCCAAACACAAGTAATCAGTGCCCTGATTACACAAAATGTAAATAAAGTGCCAAATACTGCCTACCATCAGTGCCCGCCATCAGTGCCCACAATCAGTGCCCATACTACTGCCAGTCAGTGTCTGCTCATCTAGGCACTTATGGGCACTGACTGGCAGCACTATGGGCACTGATTGTGGGCACTGATGGAGCTGCCCATCAGTGTCCACCAGTGCTGCCCATCAGTGCCCACCAGTGCCACTCGTCAGTGCCCATCAGTGCCACCCGTTAGTGTCCATCAGTGCCACCCGTCAGTGTCCATCAGTGCCGTCCGTCAGTGCCGCCTCTCAGTGCCCATCAGTGCCACATACCAGTGCTCATCAGTGCCACCTATCAGTGCTCATCAGTGCCACCTATCAGTGCCCATCAGTGCGGCATATTAGTAACTCCTCATCAGTGCCACCACATCAGTGCCCATAAGTGCCACCTCATCAGTGCAGCCTATCAGTACCCATCAGTGCCGCCTCATTAGCGCACATCAGTGAAGGAGAGAAATGTATTTATTTTCAAAATTTACTCACAGAAAATAAGAAAAACTTTTTTTTTTTCAAAATTTTCTCTTTTTTCTTTTTTTTGTAAGAAAAAAAAAAACCCAGAGGTGATTAACCACTTTACCACCAGAGGATTTTGCTGTCTTACGTCCAGGCCACTTTTTGCGATTCGGCACTGTGCGAATTTAACTGACAATTGCGCGGTCGTGTGACACCGTACCCAAAAGAAATTTACGTCCTTTTTTTCCCACAAACAGAGATTTCTTTTGGTGGTATTTGATCACCTGTGTAATTTTTACTTTTTGCGCTATAAACAAAAAAAATAACAATATTTTTAAAAAAAATTTTATATGAAATTCCCCCCCCCCCCCCCCAAAAATGTAAAAAATAAAATTTTTTAAAATTTTTGGCCAATTTGTTTTCTGCTACCTATGTTTGGTAAAAAAAAAATCACAATAAGCGTATTTTGATTGGTTTGTGCAAAAGTTATTGCGTTTACTAACTAAGGGAAAGATTTCTGTAATTTTTGGTGTTTTTTTTTTTTTAACGCGTAATGGCAGCGATCTGCGATTTTTTTTGTGGGACTGCGACATTGCGGCGGACAGATCGGACCCTTGACTGACATTTTTGACACTTTTGGGGTTACCAGTGACATTACTGCAGTAATCAGTGCTATATATATGCACTGTTACTGTAAAAATTACATTGGCGGGGAAGGGGTTAATTTTATTGGAGATGGAGGGGTTAATGTATGCCTGGTGCTTACTGACGTGTGTGGGGGGGGGGGGGTGACTGAGTGACACAGGGACAGATCGGATGTTCAGCTATGCTGAACACTGCGATCTGTCACTCCCTGTCACTGAGGAGATCCGCCCGCTCTGTTTACACAGGAGGGCGGATCTCTAAACTAGATTCCCCGACGATCGGGGAAGAGCAGCGCCTCCCCTGGCCCGACTCCCGCTGTGAATGAAAACAGCGGGAGCGCGCCTCCGGCGGCTCGCGAGCGCCGCCTACAGGGGAAGGAGTAGTAGTACTACGTTGCTGGACAAAAACGAACCACTTTGCCGCAGTACGGTCAACGTGACCGGTCGGCAAGTGGTTAAATACCACCATAAGAAAGCTCTATGTGTGTGAAAAAAATGATAAAAATTTCATTTGGGTACAGTGTAGCATGACCGCGCAATTGTCATTCAAAGTGTGAGAGCGCTGAAAGCTGAAAATTGGCCTGGGCAGGAAGGGGGTGAAAGTGCCCTGTAGGCAAGTTGGTCACTTTAGGTACACCAATATTTTTCTTATTTTTCATGTGATTTATTGGCCTCTATTGGAAATATATTTATGTGACATTTTTATATGCACATTCACATATATTTTATATTTTTTATTGAAATAAACTGATTCAAATAAATATTAAATATATATATATATATATAAATAAAGGTGGATATTATATATTATATTATTATTTATTTTTATATATCTATTTCATATTTATTCAAATGAATTTATTTATTATTATTATTCACAGCACTTGGTCTTTTAGATGGTACACCAATATTTTTCTTATTTTTCATATGATTTATTGGCCTCCATTGGCAATATATTTATGTGACATTTTTATATGCACATTCACATATATTTTATTGCATACTACCATATGCCAAGTAGTCCTTCTCCCGAGGCAGCGCCACTGACCTTTACACTTTTTGCACAGAGCCAGAAGCGTTTGGCGATTTTTTTCTGCAATTTAACATGTTTTGTCACTCCACAATTTAAATAATTTATAATTTTTGCATTATCTTATATAACTTATAGTTTATAAGGTTATAAGGTTATATTTATAGGGAGGCAGCAGCCTTTTTATCATCCTTAGCGCACAATTTTTCCCCTTTTTTTTTTGCTTCTGGCTCTGTGCCAAGATTTGGTACATGAGCTCCTGTGGAGCGTTTTTTTGGAGTGCTCCACACAATTAAAAACACGAAAAAGCTAACAAAAAAAAAAAAAAATGTGCTGCAGCAGCTGTTGCTGCACTACGCTCAGGTGTGAATGGAACCTTACTCACTTTTTTTATACACACTGTCATTATTTTTAACACAACTGTACGTCTTATCTACGACAACAGAAGCTGCCTGTTCACAGTTTTTAATATAGAGCTTTAGTTCCACTTTAAGAAAGATGGTCAACATGACAGCCAGGCATCGAGCATTTTCAGAAGGAAAGCTTTATTTTTTTTTTTATTGCAGGTTTTCTTTAAACGATGAAACTAACCTTCTATAATCTGTTGGTAGTATTGCTGTGCTGTTCGGGGACAGATGTGACACACTCATTTACTAGTGGTTTCCTTTCTCAGTGTGCAGAACGCCGTCATCAACGTGTTCAAAGGAGGGGGCCTGCAAGCCAACGAACTCTACACCCTGAACGAGAACGTCAGGTACGCTATGGTGGGGCGCAGCTGGGGGAATGCGGCTGCCGGTTCACACAGAGACGTCAGGCTTTGTTCTCACACATGTGTGACTCTCACTTTCCTGCTACTGCTCATTCAGGGACCCATAAGGGGCCACACCTTGGTCACATGACTGACGGAAAACCAGAATGTTATTGGGGGGGATGAGCTCAATGGAAAGTTACAGGGGATGGAAGAAAGACAGAACCGTGTGAAACTCTGCTGTATCAGAGAGTAACGGTTAAACATTGGCATGCGCAGCCTATTGCATTGGGTGTGCACCCCAGAGCATGAACACATGTGTGTGTATCAGCAGAGCAGTGGACGGTGTCAGTAGAGCAGAGAATGGTGTCAGTAGTTTTTATTTTTTACAGATTTATTTTTTTTTAACTATTTTTTACAATATTTGTTTTTACATTATTTTATTTTATTTTTTTTTTACAGTTTTTTTTTTTTTTTTAGCCCTGTTGAGGGGCTTTGGTGAAATATCAGGGGTCTAAACATACACCTGATGTCTTAAGCTGGCCATACACCATACAATTTTCTTGTTCAACCTTCCTTTAGATTTACCAAAACCAGTAAGCTCTAACGAGCAGGGCCCTCTGATTCCTACTGTATTGAGTGCCGGTTCACATTTGTGCGATCACAAAGATCGCATGTAATTCGGCACGCACTGCTCCTAAAATCACATGCGATGTCTGTGCGGTGCAAATTCAGCCATACAGTAACTATGTATATACAATACCTGGCAGATGCCCCTGGAAGCTGGAGTGGTAGGTCCACTTTAGACGTTACTGGAGAGGTAGGTCCACTTAGACGTTACCATAGAGGTAAGTCCCCTTTAGATGTTATGAGAGGGATAGGTCTACTTTAGACATTACGAGAGTGGTAGGTCCACTTTAGATTTTACGGGAGTGGAATGTCCACTGTAGACTTTATGGGAGTGGTAGATCCACTGTAGACTTTACTGGAGTGGTAGGTCCACTTCACACTTTACGGAAGTGGTAGGTCAACTGTAGACATTACTGGAGTGGTAGGTCCATTGTAGACATTAATGGAGTGGTAGGTCCACTATATGTAGAATTTTAAGGAGTGGTAGGTCAACTTTACAGAAGTGGTAGGTTCACTGTAGACATTGTGGAAATGTTAGATCTGCAGTAGACATTACTGGAGTGGTAGGTCAACGGTAGACATTATGGGAGTGGTAAGTCAACTGTAGACTTTACTGGAGTGGTAGGTGCACTGTATGCAGACTTTACAGGAGTGGTAGATCTACTTTACGGAAGTGGTAGGTCCACTGTAGAAATAAAGAAGTGGTAGATCCACTGTAGACTTTACAGAAGTGGTAGGTCCACTTTACAGAAGTAGTAGGTCCACTGTAGACATTATGGAAGTGGTAGGTCCACTGTAGACATGATGGAAGTGGTAGGTCCACTGTAGACATTATGGAAGTGGTAGGTCCACTGTAGACATTATGGAAGTGGTAGGTCCACTGTAGACATTATGGAAGTGGTAGGTCCACTGTAGACATGATGGAAGTGGTAGGTCCACTGTAGACATTATGGAAATGGTAGGTCCACTGTAGACATTATGGAAGTGGTAGGTCCACTGTAGACATTATGGAAGTGGTAGGTCCACTGTAGACATTATGGAAGTGGTAGGTCCACTGTAGACATTACAGGAGTGGTGGGTCAACTGTAGAATTTACAGGAACAGTAGGTCAACTGTAGACATTAGAGGAATGGTAGGTCCACTGTAAGGACTGCCAGAAGATAGCGTCATATATTACGGGAGTAATAATATAAAAGAATAATAAATATTCATTAGTGCCCCTTTAAACAGACATGGACCTTTGCACTGCAGATTGGTTCAGGTTATGCAATCTGGCAATATTTGTGCAAACGTAAAACTTCAGAATAGGTTGTATCACTTCATGCCACATGGCCAAGAATGATTTCCATCACCAGGCAGAATGTGAAGGAAGAGCCCCAAGCATAATACTCCTATCACTGTGACTTAGAGTAAACTTGTCAACTAAAGAATTCTTCTTCAAACCACCACACATGTCGGCGTTGGTGCTGTTTTAATGGCTTAGAACAATTATTTCAGCACAATTACACTTTTTAAATGTAAAAAATACGTTTTAAACATTTATAAGCAAGCCCTTGATGAAGTATAACTTACATTCTGTCCAGCGTTGTCCCCCAGACTCCATGATGAGGTCCAATGAGGTTCTGGGTTGAATGACACCCAGCAATGTTCAGCCCATACCAAGTGAGCCCAGGGTGTCAAGGATCCAACCCATGAGGGTGCATTATTAACCCGCCCTGCGCTCACAGGACAATGCTGCATTGGCACCACATCACATTCACAGATGCACTGTCATACATAGTACAGTATGCATAGAGGCATGGTGAGAGTCCAATAAGAGAATGGGCTGCCGTTAACGCAATGCGACTCAACCCACAACGCAACACATATGTTGCAAAGGCCAGATTCCCTATGAAGACCCATGACGTTCACTTAGCCTTCTGCGTTCACTGCCAGAAAATGAAAACCTCACTGAAAAGATAACGAAATGCGGTCAGAGTTGAGTTTTTTTTTTTTTTTTAAAATAAAAGCAACATTTTTTTTATTGAATTTTTAGTAACACAGAGAAGCAGGCACATGAATATTGGCCACCAACAGTGTTCAAAAAAAATTGCATAACTTTTTTAAATTTGAAATGCCCTAATATGTGTATATATAATTTTAACAGCATACCAATGATTTCAAATAATGAGAATTTATTTAGACACTCCTTACGCCTAACTTGTTTGAGTCCACATGCTGCACATTTGCCACCCTGCAAATAGAAGCTTTAGCCCTCTGCACTTATTGTCGGAAATATACAAACCTTGCTGAAAGGATAATGGTGAAATGTGGTCAGTTGAGAATTTTTTTTTTTTAGCAATAGATTTTTATTGGATTTTCAAAGTGATAAATAGATGTAAGAAAGTTTGGACTTTACTGGTACCAGACTGCATGAATTATATAAAAAATATTTTTTATTCCAAAACATTAAAAAAACAAGGTAAAAACATACAGCATCTCACAAAAGTGAGTACACCCCTCACATTTTTGTGAACATTTTATTCTATCTTTTCATGTGACAACACTGAAGAAATGACACTTTGCTACAATGTAAAGTAGTGAGTGTACAGCTTGTATAACAGTGTACATTTTATTGTCCCCTCAAAAAAACTCAACACACAGCAATTAATGTCTAAACTGCTGGAAACAAAAGTGAGTACACCCCTAAGTGAGGGGTGTACTCACTTTTGTGAGATACTGTAAATGCCAATATCCTGTGCGATTGGCCATATTAGTAAACCACCAAAAAGTACACCAGAAGGGCCGTACTGTGAATACATAAACTTTGCAGGTTCGATGTGGAAGGCTGGTTTCGCTTTGTAGCTTCCTTAGGGTCTTATCATCCTGGTTTGCAAAGGTAAAAAATGGAAAGTCGCTTGGACAGTATAGCCTGGGGCAGGGCTGGATTAACATAGGGGCTATTGGAGCTGCAGCTCCAGGCCCCTACCTTCATATAGGCCCAGCAGGGGCTGACTGACCATTTGGGCAATGCCACTGCCCTACTACCATCCACTGCCCTACTGACGCCATCCGCTGCCAACACCCCCCCCCACCCCGTTTTTGAAATAATATATATAAAAAATTACATTGTAAAAAATAATACAAAATTGAAATTGTAAAAAAAGTAAAATAATAAAATAATAGTATTGATACTGTCCCCTGCCCTACTGACACCATTCACTCCCAACCCCCAATACCACCCCCCTTTTTGAGAAAATATATAAAGAATTAAATTGTAAAAAATAGTAAAAAAATAAATAAATAATAAAAATAATACTGATACCGTCCACTGCCCTACTGACACCATTCACTCCCAACCCCCAATATCACCCCCCTTTTTGAGAAAATATATAAAGAATTAAATTGTAAAAAATAGTAAAAAAAATAAATAAATAATAAAAATAATAATGATACCGTCCACTGCCCTACTGACACCATTCACTGCTCTCTTCTGCCCCTACCCTCTTTCCCAAAAGCATTGTGAAAGAAATGTATAAAAAATTAAATTGTAAAAAAAAAATTTGTAAAATAAATAAAAAAAATACTGACCCTGTCCATTGCTCTACTGACACCATCCATGCCCCCCAAATTAAAATGCGCTTATATGTTTATAAAAAATTAAAAAAAAAATGCAAAAAGAAACCTAAAAACTAAATAAAGGACTTTAACAGTACCTTAAAAAAGCACACTAGGTGCAAAATGCATTATACAAAAATCAATTAAAACCCATCATCATAGTATGACAAATATGTATAGACAAAATATTGGATGTAACACATCCTAGAATAGCATATGAGAAACACCTAACCACCCTGCTGCAGACAGGTGGAGGTAATTAGGAATCTCTGTAGAGTCGCTTCGACGCAGATGCGTTTCTTGGGGCAACAGCCCGCTTCTTCAGGAAGACAGTAAAAAGCGAAATAATCTTATTCTCTGAGATAGAAATTCAATAAATAAGATATTTTAATCAAAAAACATCTTCAATATTACAGACTAGATTTCATATATTAAGTTCCATGTTTAAACAATACATACCCAAAGAAAGATAACAAGCATTTAATACTATATACCGAAGTCTTCATACATTGTCTGTTGCTTACTGCCAATTATGCCTGGATGAGGTCACAAATCCAGCAAGCCTGGGTTTTCCTCTAATACTGGGGACTAATACTTTGAAAAAAATTATTATTTTTATTTATTTATATATTTATTCCATATAGTTTACCCAGTAGTAGGGGACTACCCAGGCCTCATCCAGGCATAAGCAACAGACAATGTATGAAGACCCCAGTATATAGTATTAAATGCTTGTTATCTCTCTTTGGGTATGTATTTTCTTTAGTTTAAAATTGAACTTTTTCTCTTTGCTGAAATGTCAGCAAAATTCTGGACATTTTATCAAACTTTCGCCATTTTGGCAATATGAATTGGAGTCAAGGCAGAATTAAGGTCCTCTATAGTGGTTTTTAAAGGTGCATTTATATGGCTTTTAGGGGGTTTCCTTGTGTGTTTTTTTATTTTATTTTACTTGACTTTATTTTTACAGAAAGGAAAAAAGCTTAAAAAAATTAAAGTGAAAGACTATTTGTTTTTTTTCTTCCTATTTTTTTTTTTTTTTTTGTTGTTGTTTGATGTTCTTTCACAGAAAGCCAATAAGGGTAAAAAAAAAAAAAAAAAAAAAAAAAAAAATACAACACATCGAATATTTTTTTTTTGTGATTTTTTTTTTTTTTTTTACATATTATTTTTTTAAAAAAAGGCAACAAAATCCTTCCAAAAAAAAAAAATAAAAAAAAAATAAATAAAATACATTGCAAAACACCAATGCTAAGTTTCTGTAAAACACATCTTTGTTTCATGTAAATTTTACTTAAAGCGGCGCTCCACCCCCCCTGTCAAAAATTTAAAAGTCAGCAGCTACAAATACTGTAGCTGCTGGCTTTTATTATTAGGGCACTTACCTATCCAGGGATCCTGTGGTGTCCTCACCCAAGCTGATTCCTGAATCAGCTCTGTGCTGGTGCTGCCATCTTGGGTTAACTGGCAGTGAAGCCTTGCCAGTTTACTACTGTGCATGTGCGAATCATGCTGTGATTTCCCAATGCGGTGAGGGACGAATTTCCCTTTAAGTTCGCTGCGGCGGACTCAGCAGGACGTGAGAGGAGGTACCTGTTAAAACCAGGTTCCTGCTCCCCCCTCCCTCCCCAAATGTGGCACCAGAGGGGGAGAGAAGGCAGACAAGCAGAGCTTCCCCTTTAAGGTGGAGCTCCCCTTTAACTCTGAACTCTAGGCAGATAATAAAGACACAAATGAATGCAGCTCTCTAAATCATTTTTAGATAATTAATTATATGTTTTAAATAGGTGCAATGTAAGTATTTGATTCTGACTTGGTATCAGGCTCACACAGTCCCTATACAGCAGGGCTGGAGTATTAGAGAATAAAAGCAGAAAAAGGAGCATAGCATGATAAGCATGCCGATAGGAGGAGAGAGCGAATTGACAAAGAGAAGCTCATCACTGTGCTGTTTCTCCTTTCACTGTCCAGTCACAGGCAAGGGGTTTGTCCGGGATAACCTGGGCTCAGAGGAAGTGTGTTAAATGATGCTAGCCCACAGACTGAGGACATCTTGTGGCAGAAAAAAAAATACTTGGAGGAAAATGTCTAAATATTGGCACAAATGCTGGTTAAACTTTATTTTCTAAGGCTTATTTATTTTTACCTTGTTATTTTTGCCTGTACTTTCATGGAAATCTAAATTTGCAGCAAACTCTATTTCTATTTCAAAAATCACTCCGCTCATCCCTAGCCTTCAAACATTACACACCAAGTGCAGTAGATTCGGCTCACTGTTTCCAGCTGTACCGAGACCAGATCAATGTGAACCTTCACAGATATGTATTCATGCACTTTTTACTTTTAATTCTTTTTGCAGACAGTTGCTGAAAAGCGAGCTGGGCTCATTTATCACCGATTATTTTCAGGTAAGCAATGTAACCGCTTAGAGTAACTAAAATTTCGAGTGGAGACCTGCTGGGTTTTCACCTAGTAATTTTACAGCACGAGAAGCGGCTTCGATCCCTCAGCCCACAGTTTAGAGATTATGAATCAGACGGCGTTAACTGTAACAAGGCTTTCATTTGTGGTCGTCGCTTTTTGCATCTGGGTTTTGTTTTTACTGTACGTGTCTCTTCCAAGACTGCATTCTGTCCCTTGTGCGTTCCATAACTTGTACAGCATGCCGTAAATAATGATGCTCGGTCAGCGGTTTGCATTTTTTTTTTTCTTTCTTTTGGAAGCATTTTTTTTTTTTTTTTGCTATTTTTCTACCTTTCTTTTGGTGATGCTTATATACGTGTTTGTTACAAGTCTAGATGCATTTATGTTTTTAACCAACTGCTGTGCTGAGCAATTTTAACATTTTTTTACACGCATGTTAACCACTTCAGCTCCGGAAGGTTTTACCCCCCTTAATGACCATGCCATTTTTTGCGATTCGGCACTGCGTTACTTTAATGAAAAATTGTGCAGTCATGCGACACTGTACCGAAATACAATTGATGTCCTTTTTTTTCTCCCCACAAATAGAGCTTTATTTTGGTGGTATTTGATCACCTCTGCGGTTTTTAGATTTTGCATTATAAACAAAAAAAGAGTGACAATTTTGAAAAAAAACACAATATTTTTTACTTTCTGCTATAAAATATTCCCAATAAAAAATTTAAAAAATCAAATTTTTTTATTTAGGTTAGACCAATTTGTGTTCTGCTTCATACTTTTGGAAAAAAAAAATCCCAAAAAGCGTGTTATCATTGGTTTGCGCAAAAGTTATGGCGTTTACAAACTACGGGATAGATTTGTGGACTTTTTATTTATTTATTTTTGTTCTTATTGGTAATGGCGTAGATCGGCGATTTTTAGCGGGACTGCGACATTGCGGCGGACAGATCGGACCCCTAAGGGCTCTTTCACACGGGCGATCCGATCAGATCCGCCTGTCAGTTTTTTAGGCGGATCTGATCGGATCCTCCATGCAGCTCTATGGGGCAGCGGATGTCAGCGGAGACATGTCCGCTGACACCCGCTGCCATCTGTATCCGATCCTGTCCGTGAAATCTTGACGGATGGAAACCCTATTTCTCCATCCGTTCAGGGATCGGATCGGATGAGAGCGGACAGACGGTCCGCTCTCATCCGATCCCCCATAGAGAGCAGCGGGAGCTGTGACACCTCCCTCTCCGCACTGCAAGCGGAGACAGAGCTGTTATCCACCGGCTCAGCGGGGATCGGCGGATCGATCCCCGCTGAGCAGCACGGATCCGCCTACGGAGGCGGACTGTGTGAAAGAGCCCTTACTGACATTTTTGACACTGTTTGGGACCAGTGACATTATTACGGTAATCGGTGCTAGATAATATGCACTGTTACTGTATAAATGACACTGGCAGGAAAGGGGTTAACACTGCGGGTGATCAAGGGGTTAATTGTATGCCTGTTTGTGCTTACTAACTGTGGGGGGTGGGAGGGGGGTGGGGGGCTCTGTGACATGCACAAAGAGATTGGGGTTTCAGCTTAGCTGAAACTCATGATCTCTCTCTGCCTGTGTGACAGAAGACCCGCCTGCTTTGTGTACATAGGCAGGCGGGTCTTCTGTCTGTTTCCCCGAAGATCGCGGGCCACTCCTCCCGCGGTCTGGCTCCCGCTGTGTCTAATTACACGCGCCGCCGAGACTGCGTGCACATAATCACGTATACCTACGTGATTATGTGCAGCCGAGCCGCCCTGCCGCAGTAAATCTGTATGGGGTGATCGGCAAATGGTTAAAATCCAAATTTTTGCTAGAAAGTTACTTATGCCTCGTTTCCACTGAGCGGAACGGTTCGGATCGGTTCGGTACGGTACGCTATTTTGGGTGTTTCCATTATGAAAGTGGCCCATACAACCGAACCAAACCGCACCATTCCTGGTCCTGCTTCAGATGTAGGGCCATAGGAAATGGTATGGTACGGTTAGGGCGGAGCTACTGGCGTCACACAATAGATTCCACTGATTGGCGGACAGGAAAATGTCAATGCTCACGTCAAATGAAAGAGCAAAACAAACACCTTGTTTGGTGTAAACCCCGCATGGTCCCTGGTGGCCCGACTTGCAGTGGAAACGCTCACCTGAATAGACCGGACCATTCTAACCCTCCCAATTTGTACCGACCCGAACCGTTCCGCTCAGTGGAAAACTAGGCATTAGAACCCAAAATATAATTTTTTTTTTTCTGAAAGCAGAGTCCCTAGAGAAAAAAATAAAAAACAAGGTGATTGGCGCAATCCTGGGGGTCCTTGGTGGTGGTATCCCCGCTGGCTCCCACGGTGTGGGGATTCCTCTGTGGTAGCCACAGTTTCCCAGGTCTGTGGAACGCATGGGGAGACAGCTCCGGCAGACCGTGACGTCACTTCCTGGTCGCGATGTGGAGAGGTGAACGGGCCTGCAGAAGGAGCACATGCTCAGCAACACATCGCCGTTTACGTCTCCATATTGCGACCAGGAAGTGACGTCACGGTCTGCGGGAGCTGACTCCCCGTGCGTTCCACCGACTTGGGAAACTGCGGCTACCACCGAGGAACCCCCACACTGCGAGAGCCAACGGGGATACCGCCACCAAGGACCCCCAGAATTGCCATGCCAGATGACCCTATTTATACTACATGCTTTTAACAAGCTTGCCCTTGTGAGTATGTTTTTTTATACCACCATTTAATTACCTTTCTGCTGCACTTGGAAGGCGCTGTGTTTTCTCTCTCTCCTAGAGAATAAAATAGTTGCTGTTGCAATTTTGTATATCACAAGATATTTGCGCAGCTGTTTATCAAATGCAAATTTTCAGGAAAAAATACACTAAAAGGAATTTTTGTGAACACAAACACAAGTTTTTGGTATAATATAAGAGATGAAACTTGTGTAGCATCGAGTAAATAGATACCAAACACGTCGAGATGTAAAATTGCATATGCCCGTGAAATGGGGACAAACTGCAGTACCCAAAATTGTCCATAGGTGATGCTTTAAAGAATATGCAAGTTATCGGTTTAGAGATAATCATGAATTATTGCTCTCCCTCCGACATTCAGCAGAGATACCTCATATATGATGCAATCACTGTTTACATATGATTATAATAATACACCACTTGCCAATAAAACATATAAACATAATGTGCTCAAAAAAGTATATATAAGAAACATATACTAAGTCTTTCAAAAGTTCTCACATAAAGTGCTCCTAATGCCATTAATAAGGTGCGGAAGTGCTTCATGTAAACATGCTGTGAAGTTTGCTACACTCCCCTCCTGTATCCCCACTCACCAGAGAGAATGGACCCTCAGCTTTTCAGTCTGGGGGTCAACCAAACTTGTATCTGGTGTTGTGGATATCAGGCCTCTTGGCGTTAAGATCGGGTCTCACCAATAATACTCTTGGGGTGGCTTTATTATCCTCCATGCTCAATAAAACAAAATAGTGCTCATAGTGAAGTATTGTAAAATTAATGTTTATTTGCTCAAAATGCAACGCAACTTACAAGATTGTAAGAAAAAACGGGCATAAACAATCATGAGGCTCTTCCGGGTTTGCTGCTATTCGACGTGCGTAAAAATGTAGGTACAAAGGTAATGGGTTGACCTGTTACATTGTTTCTAAAAGTATAAGGTTTACTTCTATTGCCTTTTCTATTCCTGGGCATATCTGCCAGCAATTCCTCTCTATTCTTCATTAGAGATCTTTTTAATCCCTGATGTATGTTGGGAACACTATACCCTCTCTCCTATAGGCGATGATGAATGACCCCCACACTCCTGTTCAAAAGCTGAATCTGTTAAGCAATTGCATCTAGCTCGAATAAACCCCCCATAAGGGAAGTGATGTTGTTGCTTTGACGGAAATCGTAAATACGTCAACGCGTTTCGCCCCTCCTCCAGGGCATTATCAAGAACATAATTTCTGGTTCACCGATGGACTAATTTATATGTACAGGATAGTACCTCCTTCTTTGATTGGCCAATCGGACAATAACAATTTGAATGGCTGTACTTGCTCCAATTCCTATACCCAAAAAACACATCACTTCCTGAATACCTTGCAATATCGTTTATCTCATGAACTGTGCTATTATTTAAAAACACTTCATTATGCAAAAAGTATCTATACAATCAATCCACTAATCTTTCAAACAACTATGGTATATGAAATAATACAAAAATGATAGAAGAAAAGGTGTGTAAATGAAAAAGTTGTTTTATAAAAATAAATTAAAAAAGTGGAAAATGAAAATAATAAAGATAAAGTATGAATCAAAACAAATGAAATAAAATGAAAAAATGAAAATTAAAATTGAAATTTATAGTAAAATGAAAATAAAAATAAAAATTCCATCAAAAGAAAATAAAATAAAAAAATATATATAGAAAATATTAAAAATATAAATAAATGAATACGAAAAATGAAATAAACATAAATGAAAATAAAACAAAACAAAAATGAAAAAAAATTGGTATTTTTACGAATTGGATAAGAAACAATTCAGATCTAGCTATATATTTAACCCCAATGGGCTCAAACGTCCCAGCCGATAAATCCATTGAGTTTCGTTCTGGGAGATCGCCTTTTGTGCTTCAACTCTATACCCTTTTTTTTATGCTGTTTATATGTTCTCTTAACCTTACTCCTAGCCTCCTTGTGGTTCTACCCACATATGGGAATCCACAAGGACAAGCAAGAAGGTAGGTAACATCTGTAGCTCCACAGGTGATAAAATTCCTCATTTCAAAGGACCCTCCTCGAGAATGTGATACAGAGTATGTAAATATTATTTTCCTATATTTAGTAGTCCTACAGATCACACATTTACCACAACTAAAAAATCCTACCTGGAATCCTAACCAAAATAGGAATGACCCCCCCCTAGGAGAGTTCATGGAGGGTACCCAGGACCCAATAACTTTAGGGGGGATTTTCAGAGGAGAGGATATGGCGGACCCCCCCATGGAGGGGGAGAGGAGGGTCCAATTTCAAGGGGTGAGGGAGACATCACAATCTGCCAGACAGGAGAGAGGGGGAATGGAGACCATGGTATCCCATGGCACCACCCCAATTTTATATAGAGGAAGGAAGAAGAGAAGGGCAATAGGCTGCAGAGGAAAAAAAAGAAAGAAAAAACATAATGCAAGGAATTTTTAATTTAAGTGACCTAACGTTTACAGAAGATGAATTAAAGGTTTTAGAACTTGGTTTAAAATACGCCCCGGATAGAAATTTGAAGAATTTGTATGTTTTTATTGATTTTCAGAAATTTATAAGAAACAGTAACATTAGGAAACTCATGCAAAAGGTCAAAAACCATTGGATCAGAAGGCAGATTATTATCAACACACCAAATTAAGGAACAGTTCTGTCTTTAACCCCAAGATAGCCAAAAATATTTTTACGGAGGTTTTCAAAGCTATGGTGGAACATGTTTTGGAAAAATTGAGGATTAACCTAAGCAGGCGAAAAAAGAATATAGAGAAGGGTTTAGATGAACTGGAGAAAAGAAAGTAAATTGTCATTAGATCAGCTGACAAAGGGAGAGGGCTAGTGATTTTAAATAAAAAGGACTATTTGAATGAATTTAACAGACTAGTAGGAGACACAGAAACATATAAGCTGAAAGGGAATCCAACCAATGAATATAAAGCAAAACTCGAAAGGCTATTAAAATGGGCATATATAAAATAAAAAGGAAGCTAGGTTCCCAGATGCACCAAAATTGACTCTAATATATCAGCTGCATTCATAAGAACCCATCAAAACCCCCGGGTAGACCCATAGTTAGTGGGGTGGACTCCCTTTTCTCTAGGATGGTGGAATATTTGGATTGTTTTCTGCAACCTTTGACCCAGCAATGTCCAGCATATCTTAAGGATAGCAAAGACTTTATAGAACTATTACAAGACATTGGAGTTAACAGTGAACATATTCTAGCAAGTATTGATGTAAATTCTTTGTATACTAATATCCAACAACACCATGCGTTCGAGGCAGTCATGTGGGCTTTAGATGCAACTAATATTAAAACTAAACAAAAATAATTCATTTTACAGGCCCTTGATCTGGCAATGAGCCACAATTTCTTCTGGCGTGAAAATAAATATTTCAGGCAGAAAAGAGGAGTGGCCATGGGAGCTAAATATGCTCCCTCAGGGGCAAACCTCTTTATTAGAGAAAACAACACATATTGTGGAGAGGCTGCACACCCCAATATATTGAGAGAGAAAGGAAAAAGCCCCCACAGGTTTTTTTTAGCAGCAAATACCAGTAAGACTATAAATGTATAAAAATATTCATCTTTATTGAAAAAGTTTTAAAAAACTTCATGAGAATCAGAAGCGTAAAATATGAGCTTTGGTTACAAGGATAAATAGGTCATGTCAAATATCACCAATTGCTAGGAGCAAAGAACCTCTTTATGAATTGGTGGGAGAATGAAGCTATATTTGGTAGAAATATCCCAGAACTTAAAGTCTACAAAAGATATATAGATGATATCCTCATTGTGTGGGCAGGATCGCAGGAATCGCTTCTCAACTTTCTCAAAGAGATAGAAGGTAACCAGTTTAGTATCTCTTTTTCCTGAAACACGTGGGTTTGAAGCGGTTAATTTCCTGGATCTTGTCATATACAAAAAGAATGGGAGGTTGCAAACACGAACCTATTTCAAAGAGGCTGACAGGAATAGTTACATTCCATTAGGGAGCTGTCACCATCCAAGATGGCTTGATGCCATTCCTAAAAGCCAAATACTGCGGGGAGGAATTGTGATACTAGAGAGGATTATGACACACAGGCAGAAGTCATTGTGGAGAGGTTCCAAGAAAAAGGGTATAAGGTAATGATTTAAAAGGAACAAAAGAAACAATAAGATATATGGCTAGAGATAACCTGTTTTAAAAGATGGAAATTAAGAAAAAGAACTATGGATTGGCTTTTATGACAGGTTTCACTACAAACAGTTTGAAAAGATAATGAGAAAACACTGGCCTCTATTGTTAAAAGATGAAGAGTTAAAAAGAATACTGCCCAGCAAACCTCAGTTTATATACACGAAACCCCACCGTTACGGATGAGGTTAGCCCACAATGTTATAAACCCCCCTAAGAAGACTTGTACATTTTTAGATCAGGTAGGATTTTTAGTTGTTAAAAATGTGTGATCTGTAGGACGTCTAAATTTAGGAAAAGAAAAATTGCACACTGTATCCCATTCTCGAGGAGTGTCCTTTGAAATTAAGAAATGATCACCTGTGGTACTACACATGTTACCTACCTACTTGCTTTTACTTGTGGATTCCCATATGTGGGTAGAACCACAAGGAGGTTAAGAGGACATGTGAACAAGATAAAAAAGGGAAAAAGCACCAGTTTGTCCAACCTCTTTAGATTGTTCAATGACAGGGACCCTAGTTGTTTGACTTCTTGTGGAATAGAGTTGAAGCTCATTGGAGAGGGAGCAATCTTAAAAAGGCGAACTAAAATCCAGAACTAAACTCAATGGATTTATCAGCTGGGAACTTTGAGCCCATTAGGGTTAAATATAGATCTGAATTGTTTCTTATCCAATTGGTAAAAATACTAATTTGAATTAATTTTTGTTTTATTTTATTTTCATTTATGTTTATTCAATTTTTTGTATTCATTTATTTTTATTTTTATTATTTTTCTATATATATATATATATATATATATATATATATATATATATATATATATATATATATATATACATATTTTTTTTATTTTATTTTGATGGTATTTTTATTTTTGTTTTAATTTTACTCTTAATTTCTATTTCTATTTTTATTTTCATTTTTATTTTATTCTTATATTTTCTATTTTTTTATCGTTATATCTATTTTTATTTTTATTTTCATTTTATTTTTATTTTTTACTTTTATTTCGATTCATACTTTATCTTTATTATTTTTATTTTCATTTTTATTATTTATCATTAGTTTGTTTTATGCTATTTTCATTTATGCTCATTTCATTTTTTGTATTCATTTAATTTTATTTTTGTTTTTATTATTATTTTTATAGATATATATATATATATATATATATATATATTTTTTTTTTTCTTTACTTTTGATGGTGTTTTTATTTTTATTTTCTTTTTACTCTAAATTTCTATTTTTATTTTTAATTTATGCTTATATTTTTTATTTTTTTATTTTAATTTCTATTTTTATTTTTTCATTTCATTTATTTTGATTTATACTTTATTATTTTTATTTTTCATGTTTATTATTTATTTATTATTATTAATAAATTTTATTTTAGTTTTGTTTTGTTTTATTTTCATTTATGTTAATTTCATTTTTTGTATTCATTTATTTTTATTTTTAATATTTTCAATATATATTTTTTAATTTTATTTTCTTTTGATGGTATTTTTATTTTCATTTTACTCTAAATTTCTATTTTTATTTTCATTTTTATTTTTTCATTTTATTTCATTTGTTTTGATTCATACTTTATCTTTATTATTTTTATTTTCATTTTCCACTTTTTTTTTTATATAAAATAACTTTTTTATTTACATACCTTTTCTTCTATCATTTTTGTATTATTTCATATATCATAGTTGTTTGATAGAATAGTGGATTGATTGTATAGATATTTTTTGCACAATGAAGTGTTTTTAAACAATAGCACAGTTCATGAGATAAACAATATTGCAATATATTCAGGAAGTGATGTTTTTTGGGTAAAAGAAGTGGAGCAAGTGGAGCCCTTCCAATTATTATTGTCCGATTGGCCAAGGTACTATCCCTGTACATATAAATTAGTCCATCGGTGAACCAGAAATTATGTCCTTGATGATGCCCTGGAGGAGGGGCGAAACACGTTGACGTATATCCAGTCCTGTCAAACCAATGACGTCACTTCTGTCCTCCGTGCAACGCACACCAAATAGCGGTGAACCCCGGGGAGCCTCAAGATTGTTTATGCCCGCTGTTACCTACAATCTTATAAGTTGCTTTGCATTTTGGGCAAATACACATTAATTTTACAGTACTTCACTATGAGCACTATTTTATTTTATTAAGACCGGAGGATAATAAAGCCGCCCCAAGAGTAATATTGGTGAGACCCGTTCTTAACGCCAAGAGGCCGGATATCCACAACACCAGATACAAGTTTGGGTGACCCCCAAACTGAAAAGCTGAGGGTCCATTCTCTCTGGTGAGTGTGGATACAGGAGGGGAGTGTGTCACACTTCACAGCATGCTTACATGAAGCACTCCCGCACCTTATTAATGGCGTTTGGAGCACTTTATATGAGAACTTTTAAAAGACTTTTGTGTTTTTATATACAGTGCCTTGCGAAAGTATTCGCCCCCCTTGAACTTTTCGACCTTTTCCCACATTTCAGGCTTCAAACATAAAGATATAAAACTGTAATTTTTTGTGAAGAATCAACAACAAGTGGGACACAATCATAAAGTGGAACGAAATTTATTGGATATTTCAAACTTTAACAAATAAAAAACTGAAAAATTGGGCGTGCAAAATTATTCAGCCCCCTTAAGTTAATACTTTGTAGCGCCACCTTTTGCTGCGATTACAGCTGTAAGTCGCTTGGGGTATGTCTCTATCAGTTTTGCACATCGAGAGACTGAAATTTTTGCCCATTCCTCCTTGCAAAACAGCTCGAGCTCAGTGAGGTTGGATGGAGAGTGTCTGTGAACAGCAGTTTTCAGTTCTTTCCACAGATTCTCGATTGGATTCAGGTCTGGACTTTGACTTGGCCATTCTAACACCTGGATATGTTTATTTGTGAACCATTCCATTGTAGATTTTGCTTTATGTTTTGGATCATTGTCTTGATTGGAAGACAAATCTCCGTCCCAGTCTCAGGTCTTTTGCAGACTCCATCAGGTTTTCTTCCAGAATGGTCCTGTATTTGGCTCCATCCATCTTCCCATCAATTTTAACCATCTTCCCTGTCCCTGCTGAAGAAAAGCAGGCCCAAACCATGATGCTGCCACCACCATGTTTGACAGTGGGGATGGTGTGTTCAGGTGGATGAGCTTTGTTGCTTTTACGCCAAACATAACGTTTTGCATTGTTGCCAAAAAGTTTGATTTTGGTTTCATCTGACCAGAGCACCTTCTTCCACATGTTTGGTGTGTCTCCCAGGTGGCTTGTGGCAAACTTTAAACGACACTTTTTATGGATATCTTTAAGAAATGGCTTTCTTCTTGCCACTCTTCCATAAAGGCCAGATTTGTGCAGTATGCGACTGATTGTTGTCCTATGGACAGAGTCTCCCACCTCAGCTGTAGATTTCTGCAGTTCATCCAGAGTGATTATGGGCCTCTTGGCTGCAACTCTGATCAGTCTTCTCCTTGTATGAGCTGAAAGTTTAGAGGGACGGCCAGGTCTTTGTAGATTTGCAGTGGTCTGATGCTCCTTACATTTCAATATTATCGCTTGCACAGTGCTCCTTGGGATGTTTAAAGCTTGGGAAATCTTTTTGTATCCAAATCTGGCTTTAAACTTCTCCACAACAGTATCCTGGTGTGTTCCTTGTTCTTCATGATGCTCTCTACTCTTTAAACGGACCTCTGAGACTATCACAGTGCAGTTTCACAGTGCACGGAGACTTGATTACACACAGGTGGATTCTATTTATCATCATTAGTCATTTAGGGCAACATTGGATCATTCAGAGAACCTCACTGAACTTCTGGAGAGAGTTTGCTGCACTGAAAGTAAAGGGGCTGAATAATTTTGCACGCCCAATTTTTCAGTTTTTTATTTGTTAAAAAAAGTTTGAAATATCCAATAAATTTCGTTCCACTTCATGATTGTGTCCCACTTGTTGATTCTTCAGAAAAAATTACAGTTTTATATCTTTATGTTTTGAAGCCTGAAATGTGGCAAAAGGTTGCAAAGTTCAAGGGGGCCGAATACTTTCACAAGGCACTATGTATATATATATATATATATATATATATATATATACTTTAACTTATTTATAGTTATTTATTATATTATAATTTATGATTTTGTGTTTCGAACTTTATCATACCCGAAATGTTATAAAGAAGAACGCACAGTAAAAAAAAAAAAATCATATGTAAATAGTTGGTTTGGGCTGCTCGTCATTAAGAATTATGGTACCTCTTTCAGCACCTAAAATCTGAAATAATCATACCGACAGGGAGGTTAAACATTTGCAAGGCCAACTTATTCAGTGCTTGATGCAGAACTAGAGTATCCAGTGCCCATGCCCCTCTAGAACTCCAATGAGGCTTGAAACCCTCTTCTGGTACAAAAATAGCGACGGCCAATGCAATGTGTCCCAGTGAAGTTCAACTCTTCTACAGCAATAATGTGTACTTAGCCCTCATTCCCAGTATACACAGTTGGACCAGTGGTTGGCAGCACTTAGCAGGTATTAGAAATGCCTACCAGGGGCTCCCTTTTTGAAGCTCGTGTGGCTTATCCTTGGTAAATAAATGTACTGTATACACTGGGCATGCTATTAATGACAAACTGTTGTGTCTGCAGAATCAGCTGCTCTCAAAGGGTCTGGCCTTCATGGAGGAGAAAATCAAGCTGTACGAAGGTGAGGCACAACAAAAGCATGATAAACTTTGTGCCATATGGAAAAGTAAAATGTGAGGGCTGTATCGAAAGTATCCAAAAGTTGGCATAACTTTTTTTATTATCGTAACTTACATAGGTCATTTCATTTTCACAGGTTGGTAGAGCAACTATTTCTTTATAGTAACTCTTCTTTTTTTTTTTTTTTTCATTGCAGGTAAATAATGGATTCCAAGCAAAAGCAAAATGTCATCATTGAGTTTTTCATAAAGGAGG
This sequence comes from Pelophylax lessonae, assembly GCF_965119305.1. Taxonomy (NCBI): domain Eukaryota; kingdom Metazoa; phylum Chordata; class Amphibia; order Anura; family Ranidae; genus Pelophylax; species Pelophylax lessonae. Next base: position 27,262,163 of record NC_138777.1, read on the forward strand.
AGTGCAGGCGATCCATTATCCACAGGAGGCTACACTATGTTTACGGAGATGACACTTGACTAAAGGATTCGTCAACTTGGGTCCTTAAGCACTAGAATAAAGACGCAGACTGCGTGACATGGGTTTAATACGGCCACAGCAGCCAATTTATTAATCAAAGAATAAATAACATGACATTTACCATAGCAATAAGTACAAAATTCAACAATGAACTTCTTACAATGCCCAACAACAAGGGGTCTTTGGGTGTCCTTAAGGCACAATTTTAACTGTAATCGTCCATGTTCTCATCCGTGCCCCAACCAGCTCGAAGACATTACGACCTCACACATACTTCCCATTTTTCCCCCCAGGGGATCTAGCTCCTGGGAGGACGACTACAAACCAAATGAGGAGCACCATACCCTAGATGGGCCCCCACCATTAGGTAAAATGTAAGTAATCACTGACCCCCCCGACCCGCCAACTGCTGTGACAAAATGCGCAACAGACATAATCATGTATTCATTTTTTTTTTTTCTTTCGTTTTTTTTTTTTTCTTTTATATAAACTCAATTACAGTGGAAAACACAAAATTATTCCCCAACCTGTACTCCTCAGCAACCCTTAACATAAGGGCGGCTTGGAGGGAAGTTACCTCTTCTCCCGAATTCTTTGGACTGAACCCAAAATCACCCATCAGCATTGACCCTAACATCTGCTCCCTGCCCATCCAACCATTTTCCTCCAATCAGGTAAGGGCTACTCCCCTTGACACCCCTCTGACCTAGCTGACCCTTCCCTGATCCTGTTTCTCCTTAAGTCATGCCGCCCCTTCGTCCATTTTCTCCTACGGGCCTCACTATAGATGAGCAATGTCTTGCCATTGGTGACTCCTGTGAAAGGTGTCATCTCTGTAAACATTCTGTAGCTTTTGTCAGACAGCCTGCACTCCTCCTTCATCAAGAACTCAATGACGGCATGTTGCTTCTGGTTGGAATCATTTGTTTACCTGAAATGTAAAAAAGGAAGAGGATTTACTATAGAGGAAGAGTTACTTTACCAACATGTGAAATTTGTAAGTTAATAAATAAGTTATGCCCACTTTTGCATCAGAGCAGCCCTCATATATCAAGAACACATGCTATTACTACATACAAAGCCCTTAACAAGTTATCACCTCTGTATATGTCTTCTTCAGTCTCCAGACATACTGGACACCCAATTAGGGTCAGATTTAGAGCTTGGGGAACCTGGAGCACTTCAGGTTCGGGGGGCTCTCATACACAGAGTTGGTTTAAGTTCTCATTGACAGTCACACATTTTTTAAATGCATGACGTAACGTTGTTTTGAGGTCGTGCATGCACACGTGTGCAGTCATAGGCCACCTTCCTTAAGAGCCTACGTAGAGCATACATTCTCTACGTATGGTTCTCTGAAGCTGCCCAAAATAATTTTTAAAAAATGATACAATATACCAGCTCAGAGTGGCCCCTTTTGCCCCCTTATAAATCCAGCACTGCCCTCAATCTGGGCTCCATTTACTGGTTTTTACTTTCTTTCTCTTTGGTCATCATTTCTCTCCCTCACACCCCAGGGCTTCTCTCATGTTGTTCGCCTTCCCTGGAACTCTCTTCCAATGGCCATCAGACACTCATAGCCGCCCACCAAGTCTTTAAATTCTCACTCTTAAAGGCTTTTCAGAACAGAAAATAACCAAAATTCACAAAGTAGGGCATATTGCAGTATCTCACAAAAGTGAGTACACCCCTCACATTTTTGTAAATGTTTATTATATCTTTTTCATGTTCTGTTAAACCACTGTATGGTCTTGACCACCGTGCTGCAGCTCAGTTTCAGGGTCTTGGCAATCTTCTTATAGCCCCGACCATCTTTATGTAGAGCAGCAATTCTTTTTTTCAGATCCTCAGAGAGTTCTTTGCCATGAGGTGCCATGTTGAACTTCCAGTGACCAGTATGAGAGAGTGAGAGTGATAACACCAAATTTAACACACCTGCTCACCATTCACACATGAGACCTTGTAACACTAACACCGGGGAGGGAAAATGGCTAATTGGGCCCAATTTGGACATTATCACTTAGGGGTGTACTCACTTTTCTTGCCAGTGGTTTAGACATTAATGGCTGTGTGTTGAGGTATTTTGAGGGGACAGCAAATTTACACTGTTATACAAGCTGTACACTCACTACTTCAGCCCTCAAATTTTCCACTCGCCTACTCGCATTTTGCGAGTGGAAAATTATGTAGGGCGAGCTCTGGTCAGGGGAAGAGAGGAGAGGAAAGCCGGCCGAAGGATTGGATAATGTCAGCGGCGGATCATCCCGCTGTAACAGCTTTAATTGTAATTGCCGGGCGCTCGCCGACATACACAGTCCCGCCTCCTAGCCCGGCTTCTTTGATAGACAGAACACCTGGCCAACCAGGACGTGTTCTGTTCTGTCTATCAAAGAAGCCGGGCTAGGAGGCGGGACTGTGTATGTCGGCGAGTGCCCGCCTGCCCGGCAATTACAATTAAAGCTGGTACAGCGGGATGAACTGCCGCTGACATTATCCGGCAAGCAGTACTGATGGAGGGGGTAAGCCGATCATCTCTTTTTTAGGCGAGCCGGTACAAGGGAGGGTGGATGGATGGCTGCCCTGTGCGTCTGTGTCATGGGAGGTTTAGGGGGCGCTGCCAGGAGTGTTTCTGTGACAGGAGAGAGCAGGATGTGCTCTCTCTCTGTCTTCTCGCCGGGCTTCACACTGCTGTCAGTATAGCGGCTGCAGAAGGGGAAGAAGATTGCGGCTCAGGAATGACACTGGATGTCAGATCCGGACTATACAGAGTTTGTTACCCGCCCCCTTTCCACATTGCTTGCTTTGACTCGGAGGACAGGGGATAACAAACTCTGTATAGTTCGGATCTGACATCCAGTGTCCTTCTGCAGCCGCATCTCTCCCGCCAGCTGTCCGTGCAAAGGTTTAGAAATTAATTGTCTTCTCCTCCGCTCCACCTCCACTCTGACTCTTTAAGGGGAGAAGAAGTCCCGATCTGATGTCTGCTATACTGACAGCAGGAATAGGCTTCTCTTATTCTCCTCCTCCGCTCTGGCATATGAAGAGGAGGATCACAGAGCGATGTGCCGCGCTGTATCTGAGGTCTGCATGCTGGAGGAAAGGGAGAACTACACTGGGGTACAAATCTTATCCTGTCACCTCCCAAATTCCCATCTCAGCACAATCCCCCCCTCCTGGCACAACACCCCCATCTCAGCACAATCCCCCCCCCAGCACAACCCCCCATCTCAGCACAATCCCCCCCCTCCTAGCACAACCCCCCATCCCAGCACAACCCCCCCATATCAGCACAATCCCCCCTCCTAGCACAACCCCCCCATCCCAGCACAACCCCCCCATCTCAGCACAATCCCCCCTCCTAGCACAACCCCCCCCCATCTCAGCACAATCCCCCCTCCTAGCACAACCCCCTCCTAGCACAACCCCCCCATCTCAGCACAATCCCCCCCTCCTAGCACAACCCCCCCATCCCAGCACAACCCCCCATCTCAGCCCAATCCCCCCTCCTAGCACAACCCCCCCATCCCAGCACAACCCCCCCATCTCAGCACAATCACCCCTCCTAGCACAACCCCCCCATCTCAGCACAACCCCCCCCCCTCCTAGCACAACCCCCCCATCTCAGCACAATCCCCCCCTACTAGCACAACCCCCCCATCTCAGCACAATCCCCCCCCCTCCTAGCACAACCCCCCCATCTCAGCACAGTCCCCCCCTCCTAGCACAACCCCCCATCTCAGCACAATCCCCCCTCCCTACTAGCACAGCCCCCCCATCTCAGCACAATTCCCCCCTCCCTCCTAGCACAACCCCCCCCATCTCAGCACAACCCCCCCATCTCAGCACAATCCCCCCTCCCTCCTAGCACAACCCCCCCTTCTCAGCACAACCCCCCCTCCTAGCACAACCCCCCCATCTCAGCACAATCCCCCCTCCTAGCACAACCCCCCCATCTCAGCACAGTCCCCCCCTCCTAGCACAACCCCCCCATCTCAGCACAGCCCCCCCCCCTCCTAGCACAACCCCCCATCTCAGCATATTCCCCCCCCTCCCATATTGATCCCACCTAGAAGTAATCATCTTCTCCCCACCCCTCCTGCTACAAATTCTCTTATTTCCCCCCCCAAGGACAATCCCCCAAAAAGTATTTGTACTAGGAGGGGTGGGGAGAAGATGATTACTTCTAGGTGGGATCGATATGGGGGGGAGGGGGGTTGTGCTGGGATGGGGAATTTGAGAGGTGACAATATAAGATTTCTTCTAGCAGGGGAATTGGGGGGGAGGGTGCTAGGAGGAGTGATTCGTGCTGGGGGGGGGGTGAGGATTTGTGCCAGGAGTGGGGATTTGGGGATCGTCCTTGTAGAGATTATTGGAATGGGGTGGGGGGATGGATTTGTGCCAGAACAGGAACTTGGGGCTGTTAAAAAGGGGTATTTGGGGGGGGGAGGGTTGTGCCAGTAGGAATAATGGGGGTTTTTTGTGCTAGGGGGAAAATTTTGATAGGGGGAGGATTTGACGGGTAGGATTTGTTCTAGGAGGTGAAATTTGGGGGGGGGGGGTACTAGGAGGGTGATTTGGGGGTTCCAGACCCTTGATGGGCACTGATTAGGCTGCACTGATGGGCACTGAAAACGTTATTAATATTTATTTTTGTAACTTCTGCATTAATGCAAAAACATTTAACAGTGTCATTTTATGAGATAATTTATGAGGGCGTGTTTAGGGGCGGGGCAGGGTAGGAGTTGGGTGGGGCAACTGGTGGCGAGTAACCCTTAAGGCCTGGCTAGTAGCTCAGGACTTTAAATTTTGAGCCCTGCACTACTTTACATTGTAGCAAAGTGTCATTTCTTCAGTGTTGTCACATGAAAAGGTATAATAAAATATTTACAAAAATGTCAGGGGTGTACTCACTTTTGTGAGATACTGTGTGTAGCAGTGATTGTGATTGTAACTTGTGGAGAATCATTCACTGTAATTTAAACCAAATACACCAGATTCATCTGCAGTGAATGTTTAGTGAATTTTAGACTTTTTGCTTTATATACATGTATACACCCTAGTGTCCTTCCAATGATCTAACGTTACCACTATACATTCATGCAAAACCCAGCTACCAAAGCCAATTATCCCTCAAACTTTTGTAGCTATCCCTACTCATAGTAAAGCGTAACCTATATACTGGTTCCTATTCTTTGTGTTTTGTGTTTCTTGTATGTTATAATGGAGTAGCTGTCAAAACTAGGTTGGGTTAACCCCTAAGCATTTTTTCTTTGATGCATGTGCTGTTGAAATCAATGGAAATGTATCAAAATGCATTTCAATGCAAGTGCGAAGGCACTCATCAGCGCATTGCTACTGTGATGTACGTTATGACGCAATGACATTTAATAGAAAGTGCAAGTAGATTGTTGTGGAGAGGATAGTTTACTACACAGCTGCTTATTAATACCAAACATTATCAGTTTGTTTTTATAAGCTTTATTTCAGTCTAAAATGGCAATATCCAGGATGAATGGAATTGAATGGTCCATTGTAGCAGGGGACTTTCTAAGGCAAATATATATAGAGGGTGGCACCATCAACCCAATGTACTGCTGAAGGACATTTGTTGTCTGTGTTAGTATTCTGCTGCTGGAGGAATCCTAACTGCTTTCATCATGCATTTTTTTTTCTCCATCTTCACTTCATAATTAATCCACCTGGGCCTTATAAGCCATACTTTCAGGGGGGCCTCTGTTCAGGGACCTTGGTTGTCTTTGCCCCATAGGCATTACCCTATACCAGTGATGGTGAACTTTGGCACCCCAGATGTTTTGGAACTACATTTCCAATGATGCTCATGCACTCTGCAGTGTAGTTGGGCATCATGGGAAATGTAGTTTCAAAACAGCTGGGGTGCCAATGTTCGCCATCACTGCCCTATACTGTAGGCCATCTTTTAGATCTTTCTTAATTATTAGACCTTCTAGCCTGGAATTAACACATTTATCAAGGAGACTCCTTTTGTGCCCCATACCATTATCTGTTGGCGAATGTGAATATTAATATCCAAAGACCTTTTTGGAACTTAATCTTGGATTTTGGCTGCTTCTCATTGGCGTCCCTTGTGCTCACCTGGCTTCTTCCCTGCCTGTTGTTCTTCAGCATCTTCCTGTCCAACAACTTTGTAAACTTTTGTTGCTTGTTTTTTATACCTGGGGTTCTTATCCTACAGAATACATCCAGTAACTCTCCTGATGAAGATCTGTTAATTATCAAAATGCGTTGATCTACAGTGTGATATGATTATCTGTATGATGTGTCTATGCAAACCATCTTACAAACTATTTTGTCATATGACATTGCATCCTATGCTTTTACCTTATGTACAATAAAAATTGTTGTATATTTTAAATAAATCTGTTGTGTTGATGGTTCCACCCACTATATATACATATATACTGTATGTAGCACCCTCCTAGGTAGGTGCTAGGTAAAACATATCTGTGACCCTGTTCTGCTTATCAGGAGGGTTTGCTCTGTTGGTTTAGCCTGTCACATGTTTCCAAGTGTGATTCACTGGGTCTGAGGGAGTGTCCCCACTATAGCCAATGAGGGAGCTCATTGGACAGTGGAGGAAACCTAGCCAGTGGCACACTCTGTTTTATGTCAGTTCCAGTGGGAGGGCATTACTGCAATGCATCCTGGGATTGCACATAAATAGGAGGGGAGCATGTGACAGGGTGTCTTTGGGTGGGAAGCCAGGTCCCAGGAGGAGGGTGACGGCTGTCTCTCCTCCTGTTGCTGAGGAAGGTGGTCCAGGCAGTCGGCCTAGGGACCAGAGGTTGAGCTGTGCTGCAGAAGGATCCAGTGTGCTGACCAAGTGGAGCTGCTGGGCAGAATACTTCTGGAAAAACAGTATCGGGAGTACTCAAGCATCTGCCCAGGGGTCTGCCTAAGAGAGGAGACCACTCCAGAGGGGTCAAGGGGATCAAGGAGTCAGCTAACCCAGAGTGTTACAGTAAAAGGGGTGCCAAGTTGTAAAGCCCTGACGATTAGGGGTTAAAGGGGGTGCCAGGAAGGGCCCTGAAGTTGCTCAGCAGTGCAGTCTATTATTAAAGTCAGCTACCTTAGGAAAGGATTGCCTTAGGAAGCTAATAGGACTCTTTCACAGTCAAAGGTGAAATACAGTAAGTGGCCCAGCCGTGACTAGCTCAATCAACGTTAACCAGCGTCAGTCAGTATTTTTTGTACAGTTCCTGCCTTTTTTTGCATAGTTCAGTTATTGGAGTATCTCACTCATCCCTTCTCCTATCCAAGTTACAAATAAAAACACAAAAAAACAAAGAAACTGGACTGGTCCTTGCCTGAGCTGTTGCTAATGGTAACCAAGGGGAACCCACACACAGCAGCTCCCATAGGAGTAGTGCTATATATATATATATATATATATATATATATATATATATATATATATTTATATATACCCTAGAACAGGGGTCTCCAAACTTTCTAAGCAAAGGGTAATATACTGTCTTTCAAGCTTTAGGAGGGCCAGTCTGTGGCCAGTGGGAAAAGAAAATATCTCAACATCAGTGCCCCATCATTGGTTTAAAAAAGAAAAATAGTGCCCCATTCTTGGCATCAATGAGAAGAATAGTGCCTCATCGAAGGTGTCAGTAGGGGGAATGGTGCCCAGTCCCTGGTGTCAGATGGTGAAATAGTGCCCAGGGGCCAGATAACGGCAAACAAAGGGCTACATCTAGCCCCCGGGCCACAGCTTGGAGACCACTGCCCTGGAAAGTCTCCTAGAAAGCAATTGTTAGGCACAGTGTCCATGGAAGCAGCAGCAATTTGGCGTGTAAAAAACAAAATTCAAGTTTATCATTGAAATCAACAACATGGGGCAACCTTCCAACTTCCTAACCCAAGGGCAGTACCAGATGTTCAAAAACCACTTTAAAAATGCAAAAGTGCATTTTCAAAGCATTTGCAAGCATTAAATATGTAATGCCAGTGGAGAGAAGCCTGTAATCAGATAGTAGTTTTAAATTCCAGTACAAGTGAAGGTCTTTTAATCTTATCTAAGTCTCTTGTATACTCCTTTTTTAGGTGAAAACCGTGTCATGATTTTAGCGGAATTATGGGACCATTTCTTCATGGAAATCCTGCCAACACTGCAAGCAATATTTTATCCTGTTCAGGTATTGATCAAACATTTCTGTAGAAAAATGTAAGACTATATATACAGAAAAGAGAAAATTGTATACAAAAACCACAAGGATAAATTTACATCATAACATTTTTCTAAATACCATAAAAATATAAAAAATATTGTTGCCATTAAAATAATACCTAATGCTAATGCATTAAAACACATTTTGTTGCATTGCTATTTACTTCTATTGGCCTCCCAACGCAAAAATGTGTCCTATTTTTTAAAATGCACTTTACTGCAGTACATAGATGAAGGCAGACAATGCGGGGAAGTAGGACACATGCATTCTTTTTTTTTTTTTTTTTTTTTACTTTATTTTTATTTGCATATAAAATTTCAATATACAGAGTTCCACCAATTTGATTTTGAATCGCAAGTTACTTAATTAAATTATACATCAAAAAGGCACACAAAAGAAATACATATACATTTTTCCCTTCCCACCCTCCCCCGACCTCCCAGGATTCCTCCCCTTCTTGCCAGCCGTTCCGCTCTATAATGCCTCCCCATAGTAGATATGCTAATTGTTTATTTCAATATATTTAGTTGATTTTTTAAATTCTTTCCATTTCCCCCATTTTCTTATCATATTTCTTGGAATCTCCTCTTGTGTATTACATAGGTATTCCATATTATAGTTATTATTTATCTTTTTACACCATTCCTTTATTTTCGGGCTCTCCTTTTCTCTCCACTTTTTTGGTATGGTTCCTTTTGCTGTGTTCAGCATTATTGGGACCAGGGTCATTTTATATTTTTTTAAGGGTATTGTTGTTTTGTGAAATAGGCATGCCCATGGATCGTCCGGCACTTTTATTTCGGTTATGTCTTCAATCAGTTGTCTAACCTCTAGCCAAAAATCTCTTATTTTGGGACAATCCCAAAATAAATGATAAATTGTACCTATGTTGCCGCAATCCCGCCAGCATTTATCTGTCTTGCCTGGTTGGTATTTATTTATCACTTCTGGGGTGATGTACCACCTATATAGACATTTATAGTTTAATTCTGTAGTACTGACATCTATGGCTGTGGATCCAGCCATCCCCAGTACAGTCCCTAGCTCCTGTCCTTGCAAATGTGTTCCTATTTCTTTCTCCCATTTCCCTATATATGGAGGTTTCTCCATACTGTGCCATTCCGTCAGCATTTTGTAAATCTGAGACACTCCATGCCTTTGCATGGGAGAGTAGCTCAGTTTCTCGATATTGTTAAGATTTTTTTCCGACCTAATCGGCTGTGGTAATGAGCTGACAAAATGTTTCAGCTGGAGATATCTCCAATTATCTATTTTTATATTATTATTTTCTTGTTTTAATTTCTGAAGTGTTTTTATGTGCCCTTTGTGTAAAATATCTTTTAATTGAGTGTTCCCTATCCAGTTTCCCCCCTGTTCTTCCTCCCCGAGAGGGAAATATTTAGTGCCGTTTAATGCTATCATTGGTGAGTTATATTCCCATTTCAATTGTTTTTTTATTCCATCCCATATTTTATAAACTACTTTTGTCAATTCATGTGCTCCCTGCGTTTCCCTATATTTTGGTGGAATCCAAATTGTTTTGTGTAACTGATTGTTATTTTGTGTACATTCTATCTCTACCCATCTTTTTTCTCTCCTTTCTATTTTTGTCCAGTCCACCATTCGTGTAATAATTACCGCCTTATAGTACCTCTCTATGTCTGGGGTGGCTAATCCTCCCTGTGCTTTGCTTCTTGTCAGGATCTTGTACTGTACTCTGGGTTTTTTCCACTGCCATATATACTTTGTCAGTAGGTTTCTAATTATCCTAAAAAAGATTGCGGGGATGTTTATTGGCAATAGAGAGAAGGTATATAAGATTTTTGGCAAGATAAACATCTTAACAACATTGTTTCTTCCAATCCATGAGATTTGACCATTTGATTTCTTTCTTATTTCTGTTTTTATTTCATTCAGTAACGGCATATAATTAGCTTGATATAATTTTTTAGTTTGAGGAGTTAAATATATCCCTAGGTATTTTAATTTTTCTTTTGTCCATGTATATGGGAAGTGTGTTTTTATACTTTGTTCTTCCTGAGTATTTAACCTTATGTTGAGAATCTCTGATTTAATTGGATTTATTTTAAAGTTTGACAACTTTCCATAATCTTTTAGCTCCTTTTGAATATTTGGGAGAGTAATCCTTGGATTTGTGATAATGCAAAGCAGGTCGTCAGCGTATGCTGCGACTTTGTGTTCTTCTTGATTTACCTTCACTCCTTTTATGTCTGCATTTTGTCTAATTTTTGCCAGTAATGGTTCCAGGGTTAACACGAACAATAGGGGTGACAGGGGGCACCCCTGTCTTGTCCCATTACTCATTCCAAATTTCTCTGATAAGCTTCCGTTTATTTTTATTTTTGCTGTGGAGTTGTTATATAATGCTTCTATCCATTGCCTCATTCTTAGGCCAATCCCTAGACTTTTTATGGTTTCTTTCATGAAGTCCCAGTCCACCCTATCAAAAGCCTTTTCGGCATCAATTGATAATAGGATGGAGGGGACTTCATGTTTTGTTGTTTTTTGTAAAAGTAGCAAGGTGCGTATAACATTATCCTTACCTTCTCGACCTGGAACGAATCCAGTCTGGTCCGGATGGATCCACATTTTTAATAAATCTTTTAATCTCGTTGCCAAAATTTTTGCAAATAATTTTGTATCTGTATTTAACAACGCGATTGGCCTATAACTAGAGCATAGGGTTTGATCTTTCCCTTCTTTCGGTATGACCGTTATATATGCCATTAGAGATTCTTCTCTTAGTTCTTCCTTCCCTATTTTATTCAGATATTCTATCATTTTTGGTATTAATATTTCTTTAAATCTTTTATAGTACTTTATTGTGTATCCATCTGGACCTGGACTCCTTCCATTTTGAGTGGTTTTTAATGCTTCTCTTATTTCACTTTCAGTAATTGGTGCTTCAAGAAGTTCCAATTTATCTTCTGGGATCTTGGGCAGGTTTGCTTCCTCAATATATTTTTGGATATTAATTATTCTTTCCTGCCTTGTTTTTGAGGTTTCTTTCTTCCGGACGTTATATAGCGTACTATAGAAGGCATGGAACGCTTTAGCTATTTCTGTAGTTGGATTTACTGTTTCATTTTTACTGTTTTTAATTTTTTCTATATAATTTTTTGATTTTTTCTTCCTCAGTAATCTTGCTAGGGATTTCCCTGGTTTATTTCCAAAGTTGTATCTGTATCTAGCTATCTTATTGAAGTGATTTCTAGATTCTTCTTCCAATAGATCTTTTAATTCATCTCTTTTAATTATAAGGTTTTCCTCTATTTCTTTTTTAAATTCTTTTTTATGTTTTTGTTCTAGATCATATATTTCTCTTATGAGTGTATTGATTTGATTGGACCTCTCTTTCTTTTTTTTTGAGGCACTGGCTATTAATATCCCTCGGATATACGCTTTGTGTGCTTCCCAGAGTGTAGCGGATGATATTTCTGGCGTATCATTCTTTTGAAAGTATAGCTCTAGTTCTTTTTCTAGTCTATTTCCTATTTCTTCATCTAGAATTAGTTCTTCATTTAACCTCCATGTTCCCATACTTTTGTGGTGTGTCGGTGTCTTGATTGTTAGGGTTAGGGGGGCATGGTCTGACAGTGTGATTGTACCTATTTCTGTAGTTTCTACAAATTCCAGCAGGCGGTGGTCAATAAAAAAGTAATCCAGTCTTGAGTACATCGAGTGTATTGAGGAGTAGTAAGTATAGTCTCTTTTTTTTGGATGTTGAACCCTCCATGCATCTACTAATTGGCTCTGGTGTAACTTAACCCTTATTTTCCTCAGTTTTTGGTCTCCTAGCGTCCTTACTCCCGATGTACTGTCGATGTTTGGATCTAAACAAAAATTTATATCTCCTGCCATTATCAGATAGCCTTTTTTAAAGCTCTCTAGGTCATACAGGATTCTCCCCAGATATTCACTTGGTTTTTTGTTTGGGTTATAGATATTAGCCAATGTCAGCTCCATCCCCCTTATTTGTCCCTTAAGGAAAATGTATCGACCATTCGGGTCTGTTTTCATTTCTTCTAAGGAGAATTCTGTATTTCCAGCTATTCCTATTGCTACTCCTCTTGCACGTTCTATTGGTGAATCTCCGTAATACCATTTAGGGAAGTGTTTAGAGAAAAGTTTTAAATTCGAGTGAAGAGAGATGTGCGTTTCCTGTAGAAAAGCAATATTTGCTGCTTCTCTCCTCAGCTCTTCCAATATCTTATACCTTTTTGTATGGGAGTTTAATCCTCTTACATTGTACGTTATTATTTTTAGTTGTTCATCTTTCATCTTTTTTTCCTTCTACTTGATCCAGTTCCTCCTCGGACACGGGGGCACCGGATCGATTTAAATTCTACTGACAGCATACTACCAATGTTGTTGGTCTGGCAGGCTTTTAAAATTTCTTTTCTTTTTTGGCAATGGAGAGTTTCACTATCCCTACCCTTCCCCCCCTCTCTCACCCTCCCCCCCCCTCCCCTCCCCCCCGCCTCCGTCCCCTTCCGTCTCATGTTGATATTTTTCTGATCCATTTTTGATCTTAGGGTATTTAGTTGTTTCTTTGGGTCATTCTCCCTGATACCCATTCCTTTGGGGTGGTGCTCTAGTGGGTTAGCACGATGTACCTCCCTCCTCAATTGGAAGGACATTCCGGCTTTGGGGGGGGGCTATCCTGCTTCCTTTGTATAGCTTACCTCCCTTCCACACATGCATTCTAGTGTGTTTCAGTGCATGCAATAAAATGCAACAATGCACTATAAACAGGCCATGTTCTGTTTTCAAAAGCCAGTTTATGTATTGACACTCCTCCTTAGACCCAGTTTGTCCGGACAGTATGGTCACCTGCTGATTTGTCATCATCTGCAGGCAGTTTAACCCTTCAATAAGACACAAACATTGAATCCAATGCAATTTTATTTAAGCTAATTGCAGTATGGAGGATGTTTTTCCAGTCTTTTGAAGTGTAAGAAGACAATAGCTTTCCAAAGCCCTGTCTCTGAATAGCTAACACTATGGGAGGGAACATGGAAAAAGTGGGTAAGGTCTAGCTAACTAGCTCAAAACAGAAGGGGAGGACAGAGGAAGATACCAAAATCACATTAGTAAACAAATTGCAGTGGCCCAATGCTGTCACTAGATGTCAGCATTCTACAAAAACATTATAACTTCATGCAATTCAATGCAAGACATGGAAGTGGGGCAAAACAGGCCCTTTAAATAAGACGTTGTCTACAGCACATTAAAAAGGGGCGGCCCGTCCATCGGGGGCGCAGGGGCGCCACCCCCCCTATCCATGAGTCCGGCCCCCTGATCTACATGCAAGGTGCCAGACACATGGAGTTCAATGGGTTTTTTTTTTTAAGCACGTAATTAGAGCCAGAGGCTCTAATAGGCTTCAAAAAAGGGTGGGCCCTCGTGGGCCCTCCCAGTTGTGTGAAATAGCGAATAAATATTCGCTATTGTCACATGGATCTTCCTCCTGGCTAATCAGGAAGTGGGTCCCGAGACCTGTTTCCCAATTGGCTGAAAGGAGAAGCCATGCCGTTTGCCATGGAGGAGGAGGGAGGAGACGAAGGAGACTGAGGGGGAAGAAGCCCCTGCCGCCGCTGCTGCTGCGGGATGGTGTGGTCGAGGGGGGGGGTATGGTGAGGTCGGTCTGCCACCCCCCCGGCCCATGGAGCACCAGCCGCCACTGACATTAAACTCCAAAACCTCCTGATGCAGCAAGTTCAGCCAGGAATTGGCTGTTTACCCAAACCAGCTCTATACAGTCCATGTACTATGGGTGATTAGACATCAGGATAAGATAAAATCAAAGATATCATCGAAATACAATTATAGCAGCATTACCATTTATGGAACGCAGGAATAGATGCGCTATCATAGAGTTGTGTGGGCTCAGCTGCTTGGCAGTAAATATTTGTGTTGCTGAATAGAATATCTATGGGGTTGTTAAATTTGTACAAATGGCTGCATACTACAAGGATGCAATGCTACAGCAGATGTCCATTGTGAGACGCTCTGAATTCAAACAAAGCCTGATTCTGTGGATTTGTTGTTTCTTGTTAAACAGATTGATTGTTCCATTTGTATCAATTGGCTACATGTTACAAGAACATAGAGCTATGGTTGGCTATTGTTGAAAGAATGGAACTATTTCCCCCTATTTTTTTTCCAATTACTGCAAAGCAGCTGAGCCCAAAGACCTGGTGACGTCTCTTTTCCTGCGTTCCATGGATTTTTACCCCAGATATAGCTGTGTTATGACGAGACCTTGGTTTTTTTTTATCCTGATGCTTGATTGCCCATAGTACAGGGACTGACAAAGTTTGTATTAGAGCTAAGTGTGTTATTGTCCTACGGACTATCTGCCACAACCCTAGGTTGTAGAACACAGAAAGGGAAAGAGGGGACCCTCCAGATGGGAATTTGTAGGCAGAAAAAAGTTGAGTATCAAAGATATAAAAACCAGTGGCGGGGCCCGTCCATTGGGGGTGCAGGGGTGCCGCCCCCCTATTCATGCATCCGGCCCCCTAATCTACATGCAGGGATTCCAATGGGTTTTTTTTTTTTTTTTAAGCATGTATCCAAAGGCTCTAATAGGCTTCAAAAAAGGGTGGGTTTGGGGCGCAGAGCACTGCGCCCTGAGCCCACCCAGTTGTTTGACAATAGCAAATATATTTTCGCTCTTGCCACACTGATTCTCCTTCTGGCCAATCAGACCCGTTTCCCGATTGGCCGAAAGGAGAAGCCATGCTATTGGCCAAGGAGGAGAAGGAGGGAGGAGACGCAGGGAAAGCCTACCTGCCCAGGGTGAGTGGGCCGGGGACTGGGTGGGGGGGGGGAGGTGGTTTCCAGGCTGGAGCTGGTGTGGTCTATCTGCCACCCCTGGCCCATGGAGCACCAGCCGCCACTGATAAAAATAGTAAATTTATTTCAGATATAAAAAGTGACATAATCACATGTCACATTATAGAACATTTGACCATCTGTAAGAGTACATGTTTACCATTGGTTCAATCAGAAAAAACAAAGGGGTTATGGGATGTGTGTATCCAACCCAATAGTTTTCACGCTGATATAGCCATATCCAACATGTTTTGGAACATAAAAAATTCCTTCTTCAAGGGATAAATAAGAACAGAGTACTTAGGTACCAATACAGATAGGGCCAGAGATCGCAAAGGGTAATACTTTGGCTCCTGAATGCATGCCTTTTCTAGATCATGACACAAGGTATGCCCCTGATATGAGGCCATGACAGGGGGGGGGGGGGGGGCCCACAACCTGTGAGGGGAGGCTTTTTTGGAAAGCAAATGCTCATAGACTTCTGCCGCATTGGACACCCTTGGGGATCGCCATGTATAAACACAGATCATGTTCCGTATGTAGGGCAATGGGTGGTAGTGTCAAGGATAGGGCATTAAAGCAATAAAATAAGGGTCTGGTTGAGTTTCAAGGATAGGGTATTAAAGTTTTATTGAGTTTAACAACCAATACCTGCATTAGGAATTTTGGGGGTTCAATGTTCTTAAAAAAAAAAAAATAACAAATGCAGCACTGTCACTGTAGGGCTTGCTGTGTGATTACTTGTTGGGCCCCCTCTGATTACCTGCAGACAGTCAATTAGGGTACAGTTCACGCATCCATCTTTACTCCCAGTTGCTCGGTACTCAATAAACAGTCCAGGGGTTTTGTGTTTTTGATTTTTTTTTGTGGAACTTGGATGGGAGAAGGGAATAGTGGGATACTACAACTTGAACTATTTACAGTTGATAAGGAAAACTCTCACTTGGCCTCACCAGGTTACTTGACGAAGCAGTCACACTGCTTTAACCCCACTGCCACTTGTATGGAAAGGGTAAGTCTCCTTGCTCTCTCCAGAAATAGACTTTATGCAACTACATTTTCTTCAGGATTCTCTCTAGCATCCCCTTTACTGACACCTGTCCACTGACTCTTCTAGCTGAAGGGGTTGCCCCCGCAGGTCAGATCCTTCCTGGTGTCACCTTTCCAATCAACTCTGCAGGACCTCTTGGTTCAGTTCCTCGCTAACTCTTTAGGCCCTCAGGTCGACCACCTGAGGCCACATTGCAACTTCTACAGAGAAGGAGGCAGTTTCCCCCTCCCTCCGGGACTCTGCTCTCCAGCTGAAATACCCTGAGCACATGTGCCAATGGCATTTATACAGTATCCCAGCAGGCACCGAGGCACTTTCCTCTGCCAATCACCAGGCCTGTACAAAATGCCTGGTCAAGTTTCCTCCCACTGTCCAATATGCCTCCCTATTGGACCAGTGTGAAACACTTCAGATAAACTGAGCTGCACCTGAGCACCATGATCAGACTTCATTAGCAGATCCTGCTCTCTGGTAGGCAGAGAACAATATACATTTACCTGGCAATCTTTCTGGTAAGCAGAAAAGATCCAAACTATACTCTCTCTAGTACCTACCTAGAAGGGTACTACACAAATATCTCATACTTACCTGCTATGTGTAATGGTTTTTCACAGAGCAGCCCCGATCCTCCTCTTCTGGGGTCCCCCACCAGCTCACCTGCCACCTCCCCCTTCCCAAGGGCCCCCGATAGCAAGCATCTTGCTAAGGGGGCACTATAATGTGCTTGCTCCTAAGCCAGCTCTGTGTGTCCATTGGCACACAGAGAGCAACTTGGCCCTGCCCCCACTCTCTCCTCAATGGCTGTGATTGACAGCAGCAGGAGCCAATGTCTAGGTGGCTAGTGTAATGCCAATTATACAGTAGGAACACCCTTATTTTATTTGCAGCAGCGCCAAGAACCCAACGGATTCCCACGGCTGGAATCGCAGGTGGTTGTGGACGGTTGAGTCTGCTCAGCTTGTACGAAGCAATGACAGGCTGACATTGGCCACAGCAAGTGTACATGGAGAAATTACCTCCGATTAGGAACAGATGATCAGTCCTAGACACAACTGACTGGAACCACATGTGAAGTCAGCCGCAAGAATCTGCTGATTTCTTGTCACAACTGGCAATACAAATACCGTGTCCATGAGGTCAGTTGCATTTTTATCTCAACGCCGCACCAAACGCACATGTCTGACTTTCCCTTATTAAAAACAGCGCATGTTCCCATCTCTGTGCTGCAGTGCGGTGCATTTAAAAAAAAAATACATTGAATTTTTTTTCCGTCGCTTTACTGCATTTGGAGGCCCATAGAAGTCAATGGTAATGCATCAAAATGCATGTCACATGTTTCGACAACAGGCATTCACAAGGATTAGTCATTGGCTGTTAACTCTATCCACTCCAATTTCTAACTTTAAAAAACACACTGGAAACATGCAATAGTCCATGTCAATAATGCATGTCAGTGCACAAAGGAAATGTACCTTGACACATGACACTACACCTTCCCAACGCTACAAACAAGGCAGCCATACACACATGTATAGCTCTTAATTAGCCCATAGTATGGGTTTGTGTAATGAGATCATGGCTTTTGTATATTATTTTATATATAATTTAAAAAAAAATTGTGTAGATCCATAAATTATTTTTATTTCTGAGGTTCTTTTCTTTTTTATCTTTTCTGTATATAATATATTTGTGGTTTAATAGAACCAGCACCAATTTGAAGTAGGTAATGTGCCCTCAAAACTGCCCATTTGTTTACTGGTCTTGGTTATTCTTCATTATTATAATGCTCAACTTCCTGTTAGCCTTGCCCTAATACATTGCAGTATGATCCCAGGAGGTGGGGCAACAGTAGGAATATTTTGTCTATAGAACGGTCCTCCACCTTTTTACCCCAAAGGAACCCTTTAAAAAAATGTTCAAGTCTTAGGGAACCCCTGTAAAAATGACTCCCTCGGGGTTCGATGAGAAAATTGCCCCTTACATTAGTGTTCAGGGTCCAGGAAGAATGCCACCCTTATAGACAGATAAAAAGGTCATTGATGTGGCTTTGGACTTGAATCTAATGGGAGTTAAACCAAATACAGCTCAAGGAACCCACACTAACCTCTGGAGACACCCAAGGTTTCCATGAAGCTCTAGCTGAGAACAGCTGCCATAGAGAGACTTAAGTTTTTCTCTTTTAGACCATTTCACTTTAAATCAGTAAATGAGGACCAGATGTCAAAGGAGTTATAGGCTAGGGCTTTTTTTCCCATAAAATAGGTGAAGGACTCACCTATGACCCCCCAAAAACCCCCCTTTCCCCACCCACAAATACACACCCTCCAGACCACATCAAATATTGAGTGTGGTCAAATTTCGGTGGGAGGGTCTTAAAGGGTTAATAAATGCCAAGAGTGCATAGAACCGTACATAATAAGTACAGAGTGCAGAGTTTAGTGGGGGTTACACACAGTGCAAGTTGCACTACATGCAGTATTTGGGGGTGCACTACACATAAAGTGCAGAATTCAGGGGAACTACACACAGAATGCAGACTTCAGCCTTCTCCCCAGCTGCTTACCTTTGCATCCCCCATCCACATCTAACCTTCACCCCTCTTCTTTTCTAGTACCTCCCTGCACACTGTAGGTGGCTTCACCTCTCTCACTTGCAGGGAAATTATCCAATGGGGGGGTCAGCATCTGCACTACACCCCAGGCGCCTGCATCTCCCTTGTCCCCATCCTGCACTCAGTGGGAGCCACGTAGGAGATCAGATCTGTGGGAGCCGTTGGAAGACAAGCTGTCACTTGTAAACACAGAAGTCGTAGTTCTGTGTTTACAAGTGATAGTGGTGAGCAGGGAGAAGAAGGCCTGAGCCAGAGGTGGTGGAACTGAGTTCAACCAAGTTCCAGCTTAAAAAAAAAAGGCCTGTTATAGGCATTCTACTAAGGCTTCATTTACCCTCTGCATTTTAGTGCAATTAGTTGAAAAGAACCCTGCTTGCTGCTTCTTTGTTGTGGTTTCAATCAAAACGCACTTTCCATAGAGACAAATGGTGGAGATTGGAGAATGAGATGAGGTGTGAATGTAGCCTAAAGTAGGCTATGATTTATATTTTACAGGGATGTTGGTACTCCATTAAATTTTATTATAGCCCCTCCCATTTCCTTTCAATAAAGTAGGCTATATATCAGTGATGGCGAACCTTGGCACCCCAGATGTTTTAGAACTACATTTCCCACGATGCTCAACTACACTGCAGAGTGCATGAGCATGATGGGAAATGTAGTTCCAAAACATCTGGGGTGCCAAGGTTCACCATCACTGCTATAGATGATATGATTTGCTTTTGAAAGAAAGAAAATCTCTAGATTCCCTAATCAACATACTCAGTGTTGATGGGGGAATGCCTCCCTCAGCGTTATTGTGTTCTGCCAGCAGGTGGGGGGGGGGGGGAGCAGGGAGCCTTCCTAGCAGACAGAAGAGAATGACTACTGCTAGCGGCTATAGCTGTAATTGAATATAAAAATCTGATAGGATGGTTGTTCCCAAGTTGGACGATCGATGGATGAACTTCAGTAAAACCAGCCTGCCCATAGATGTATTGAATCTTAGTCGAACCCTGCAAAACTGACCAAGATTTGATCCATCAATGGCTGGATTTACAGTCTTTGTGATATAGTATCACAAGTTGGAATTGTGTACTCAACCTCAGCATAACAAAGTGATATGTTGTTGGGTACATTCTTTAGCAATAAGTATCTGGTGTTTCCTTCTATTTTTTTGAACTTTAAAGCCTGCATCTACTCCATATATATTTTGGGCCCCACCCTTTTGGCATCTACCAACATCTACGTGTTCTGAAAAGCAGCAGTTAATAGGACTACAGGAGTTATGATGACATAATAACTGTGAGTTGGTAGAAGTTGCCCTCATTAAGACCTATATGTATGGAGATTGAAGTTATTAATTAACATTAGATCAAATGTTCCTTTTGTGGTTTCACTAAATTGCTGTATTATGTCTCGGATGTATTAATGATTAGCAGCTGTCGTGAACACTGTTGCCTCTAGGGGACAAGAATTCTTAATAGAGTAGGGAATGTAGAAATGTAAAATGAAAGCCTAAGCTGAAACCGTGATTATCGGCATGTAACAACTAGAACCAGTGAATTACTAATTACCTCCCGTAAAAATGGCAAAAAGTCTACTCAGTTTACTTTTAATCACCTAATTCAGTGCATCAGTTTTAGATTTCCAGTGTGTTTAAATGACATTGTGTATTATGCAACCTCCCTCTAATGCTCCAGTGTTTGTGGGCTAGGATGTGATGGGCTCAGAGGAAGAGTAGTTTTGTGGTTAAATGTCTTATTTATAGGGTTATGTAGCTGGAGGCTGCTTGGGGCACACAGGAGTCCTGCCTGGGTATCAATTGGAGCATGATGTTCTTGGGCTGAGAACCAGACTGGTGGGTTGACTATCAACAAGAAGTGCTGTTTTGGTAATACTGGCTTCTTCAGACCTAAAGGTCAGTACTGATAATAGTGCCACCAGGGTAAGGTGCACCAGATGCATGAGTAGACTGGCCATTAGAAAAGAAATGAACTACCCAACATTAAGACTGGTCATTAAGTACCACCACTGTACCACCACTGTTCACCTCACATTGGTTGGGTGAGCCCTCATGAGACAAGCATGTATATTCTTGGATAGCCTTGTATTTGCATGTCATTAGCAAGGGATCAAGAATGGGAAGACATTGCCAAGAGCTCTAAAAAGTATGAGCAGTCATGTACTATAGCTGGCCAGAGAAGAATAGAATTTCGAACAAAAAAATAATCTTAGGAAAATTTGTACAGAAATTCTCAGAACATTTGTTTGTAATTCAAAAGATTATGTTTACTTTGAACATTTGATTTTGGAATGAATAGACGTTACCAAACAAAAACCACATAACACTGTTGGAAATGTGTTCTTTCGAGAAGAAATTTCCATCCTGCACCTTCTAATTTTCTGTGGCAAAAAGAATATCCATTTAACCCACTAATGATTAAAATAGAATAAACTTTTTAGAACCTTCTTTTCCCAAGAAAACTATTTCGAAATTTTACCCATCTTTGGCCAGCTTTAACCAAAGTTGAAATGGACTTCTGTTGGATTGTGTGCAGTGTATATTGATATCTTCAGTGGGTTTCCATCCCAGTTGCATTTTCTTTGGAGGTCCAGGCTGATTTTCTGTAACATTCTGTCTATCCATGGCCACTGAGCACCACTGTCATTCACCGCAAAGAGGTTGGGTTAGTCCTCAAGAGACAAGCGTGTGTATTCTGGTGTTCCCTGGATTGTCTGGCATTGGCGAGGGATCAAGAATGGGCAGACCTTCCCAATGGTTTTAAAACTGTAAGCAGTCATGTATTATGCCACAAACCATAGGAAGAAGTTGTTCTTCAAGTCCAATGCGGCTGAGCAAACCTGACAATAAGTCTATGATAGAATATTGTGAATGTGAAAGATCCTGCCCATTCCACTGAAGTTAGAGCTGACCTCTTTTGGATCATATGCAGTGTACATTGCCATCTTCAGTGGATTATATGTCAGTTTCAGGGGTTGGATTTTCAGGTTATTTGTATATACGCTAGCCAAATTTTGGTTCTAATCTTTTTTGGACTTGGCCACCAAGGCCAAAGTTTTTAGTTGCTGAGTTACAGAATTCCATGTATGTGTCCAGTAAAACCTGTGATATCATCCTCTCTGTACAACACTGCCTGGAACCAAGGACTCTTGGCCCCAAAATAGACATGAGGAGCATACTAAATGCAGCGTTATAGAATTAAAGGTAAACTGCGTGAGCCCACTGGCTCAAAAACATTGGCTTGGTTGACTTTGTGTTTTACTTATTGACATCACTTGCTGGATGGTTTATAACGGAAGTATGAGGCCGGACAAAATGTAGGTTGCCATTGTTGAGCTCTCCCTCTTACAACATACCAGTTGCCTGGATCTTATGCTGATCTATTGGCCTTAGTATTTTCTTGGATACTGTCCTGGAAGAAGTATACAATCAAGTGTTCTGGCTTCACATTGGTTTTCTTCTCTCTATGCTCATTGTGGATCATAAAATATTATTGACAGATGCAGCAAAGCAAATAGTATTCTTAAAAGGATATCAACAATATCAACTACAGTATTTTTTTCAATGCAGATTTCTTAGATTATTTTTACTGCGGCAAATTGCAATCTGATCAGTCCCGGAATTTTGCATATCACTGCAGTAAGGACACTTGTGACCCCTTGTCGCTCTTTGCAATAAGACTGACATGTTTGTACTTGTCTTCCAGGGCCAGGAGCTCACTATCCGTCAAATTGCTCTGCTTGGCTTCAGGGACTTGGTCTTATTAAAGGTGAACCTGGACAAAGCACTACCTCTGATGCAGTCTCGGATCCCACCGCCCATCCTGCAGATGCTGCTGGTCCTTCAGGTAGGATTGAAAGATGGTGATTGGACGTAATAGTATGGTTCTCCATGCCAGGGCTCAGTGACTTTTGGTGAAAGAAGATTTTACATTATGAGGCTATATTTTGGCACTTTTTCACTGCAAGTATCGCCTCGGCTCTACTCGGCCCTGCTTGGCCCGGTTTGCTTTTCCACTGCTGGTACCGCATGGTGTGGTGTTGGAACAGTTCGGTACGGTACGGTATGGTTTGCTTTTCCACTAAAGTAGTACTAAAGTTAAGTGGGTGGGATAACAACGGGGTGGGTGGGATTCTCTGACCAATCAGTGGCTAGTAGTGACTGCATGCAAAGGATTGTACCGGGTATGGTACCTCTTGGAACCACAATCCAGGTGGTACTGTTTTTGAGAGCCGTACCGTTCTGTTCCATGCAGTGGAAAAGTGCCGCTGTACCGTACTGTACCGAACCGCTCCTACACCGTACCATGCGGTACCAGCAGTGGAAAAGCACAAAAGCGAGCCGAACCGTTCGGTTCCATGCAGTGGAAAAGCGCCATTTATTGACACTGAAAAAATATTTTTATTTTGAAACATTCCACATTTATCTTATAAAAATTGGTGAAAAA
Organism: Pelophylax lessonae; assembly: GCF_965119305.1. Classification (NCBI taxonomy): domain Eukaryota; kingdom Metazoa; phylum Chordata; class Amphibia; order Anura; family Ranidae; genus Pelophylax; species Pelophylax lessonae. The sequence goes on from NC_138777.1 coordinate 27,285,413, forward strand.
GTGGGCAAAAGTATGCAGGTAAATAGTATGAAGTTTTGAAAACAGAAAACATTTTGTCGCTGGTAAAAATTAAGTCCTTTAGGGGTCCAGTCACACATTGTAAATGGCTTCCCAGTGCACCTTCATGTCAGTAAACTGCAGCTCTGAAAAAAAAACAAAAAAAGAAAGAAAAGTGCAGATATGATTTACGTTCATTTTGTTCATTGGCAGCACATTAAAAAGAATGGGATGTCTTAGCGTAACACACATTAATGCGCTACATAATGTGCATTACTGTAACACATGAGAGCAGAAAGGTGTGAAGCCAGGCATGAAGGAAACCTAATGAAAACTTTATGTACATATTTTTATATATATATATATATATATATACTGTATATATATTCTAGTCCATAAACAGGGTTTCAAAGCAGGGATTGCCAATCATATTTCCAAATATACTGATGACTACTTACAAATATAAATAGGAAGTATGATAATCTAAATATGGCACAGCAAGCACGTAATTAAAGTACTATGCATCTAAGGTCAAAACCCTTTTTTCATTTTGGATACATTGTGGGTGGGTTAAGCCCCCTGTTATTTTTTTGGCCGTCTGTGTCTCTTTTGGGAGTCATCCTTTCACTTTCTGTCCTATTGACTCAAGGCTATCTTTCCAATATGAGGGGGGGTTGTCACAAATGCAAGTGTCTCCATTGGATGACTTCCCCACTATTCCTGTTCTGCTGGTCACCCAGATTTTGGAATCTCACTTTCGTTCATGATGGCATTGGGGATCAGGAAGGACATTTAAAGAGGGTAAATATCTTTAACAGGGATCCACACAGAATTAAAAAAACCTGACAGGCCTACCAACCTCCCTCCCTCTCTTGGCCTCTAACTTTTTGACCCCCTTTCCCCCCTAGTCTACCCTGGCTTTTCCTTACTTTTCCACCTGCTGGGTGCGCAACCCCTTTTCCGTTTTTCTCCCCCCCAACCATCCCTTGGTTTCTGCTTGGTCTTTCCTTTTTTGAATTTATATAGGATGCATACTATACCACTATATGGATGTTGCAGGGCCCAGGGGAGGCCCCGTTATTGTTGGGAACATCCCTAGGACCCTCTGACCGTCATGGCCTCGGTACCATGCCTATCTGTTGCTGTTATATCTGCTCTCGGGAGGGTTTTTTTTTTTACATGTCTTGTCTTCTTTGCCTTCTTTTTGCAACCTAAAGCTGGATACACACTATCCAACTTTTGTGGTTAGATTTCCTTCAGATTTACCTTTTCTATGTAGTGCAAGGGCCTGCCAGATTGCATACAAATTGAAAGTGTTTAGGTTTGACCTCCTATTATATGGTCTAAAGGAAAAAGTCTTCAGAAAATCTTATAGTGTGTATGGCCCATTACCCTTGTTACAATTGTCAAAGCTAGCCCCAGTGTGTAACTTTTGCATATCATCTTCTTGTAATAACCAAATAAATACTATTGAAACAGAAAAAAACCTGACAGACGTTCTAGTCCCTCTTCATTCTATCCATATCTATTTCTGGCCTTTGATAGTTAGATTTCCCAGTAGCAATGATTTTACTAGACAGTAGGTGAGGGACAATCCATAACAGGGAAACAGACAACAATAAAAAGCTGAAAGGGGTTCTAGTCCTTCGACTATCTAAAGTTTGGCTTTACATACACATTAAAAGGTAATTCCGAATGAGCACCCAATGCCAGTACACTTGTGTGGGTGGGGCTCATCACCCAATGTGGGGACCCTTGTGAACGTGCTAGCTAATGCCCGGGAAATAGGCACAGGGTCGCAGACGTGATCATTCGCATTGAGGCAGCACCCTAACTTCGAAGTGAGCCGTCCGCCTCGTACAGTTCAATTTTACACATTAAGCTCTTTACTCTGAAGCTCTCTTCCCATACCACTGTTCACTACCTCTTCTGAATGTAGCATTTTGAGGAGACACCACAGAGCCTATGTCCCGCTGCGCCAGCACAGCCTTGACTGGCACCCAAACAGAGATGAGAGCACAGAGACCCAGTGGTGTATTTTGTTTTTGTGCTGCCCTAGGCAAGACTAAAATTGGAGGGGGGATGAGAAAGGGAGGTGAGAGAGAGAGGGGGGGGGGATAAGACAGGGGGATGAGAGAGAAAGAGAGAGGTGAGGGAGAGGAGGGGTGAGAGAGCGAGAGAGAGGGGGGTAGGTGAGAGAGGGTGAGTGAGAGCGAGAGAGGGGGGGTGAGAGAGGGGGGGTGAGAAAGGCGGCTCTAGCAACCAGTGGTCAATAGAGTCTCAAGTGGGGGGTGGCTTTTGTGCTGCCCCCCTGCAAAGTGCTGCCCTAGGCCTGGGCCTTGTTGGCCTAGGCCAAAATACAGCACTGCAGAGACTGCTCTGGTGTAGAAATGTCCTGACAATCAGAAGGGTGCTGGTTAGGTCCGTAATCCCGACAGCTGTACAATTAAGAAGTAGGCAACCGCACACCAACTTGAGAGTAGAAGATGATAAAAACCATTTATTGAAAATCCATAAAATCCAAAACGACAAACCAGGGACAGGAGGGCAGAAAATAGTTGACGCGTTTCACGAAACTATATTCGCTTAGTCATAACCTCGCCCACAGTGACAATGTGAGGATCCCACTATTTACCCAGCGTGGACCTTTGGTTGTGAAATTAACTTTAACACTTTAGTGGATCTACTTCTTACTCTCCCATTCTTCTCATATCTCCAGGCTAGGTGCATGGGTTCCCTGTGCCGCAATGTTGGTCCCAAGTGTAGGGAACCAGTGACTGGGGAGGGAGTCAGCTCAACAACCCCTCTCGCTACCAGGGTTACTGTCACCAGGCCTAGTAATAACTGGCTTGCTGCAATAACACTCTTCACCACTCATCGGTTGCTGATGTCAACAGCGTGTTAGCTAAGTCTTCTGTCAACTCCTTTGCACACGTAACCCTTGTATGGTGGCCCTCCTTCCACTCTTCATTATTTGACTTTTTGTTGTACAAGCCCTGGTTCTTTGGATTCGGCATTACATGCATCTCCTTTACAAGAACTTCAGACCAGGCACCTTTGTGTTAACTTGGAACTTTAAGTGCCGGTTCACACTGCCGCGGCACGACTTCGGGGGCGACCTGTGAAGTCGCGTGCACCGTGACTTCGGCGCGACTTGCACGGACTTCATATAATGTCAATGCGAGTCGCTCCGATGTCGCCCTGGAGCAGTACAGGAACTATTTTCTAAGTTGGAGCGACTTGAGTCGCTCCTATTAGAACGGTTCCCGTAGCACTGCATGGACTGCGACTTGTCAGGCTGACCAGTCGCCTGACAAGTCGCGGTAGTGCGAATGGGCACTTACTGAGAAGCATTCAGTTGATATAGCACACAGCCTCTTTACAGTCAATGCTTCCCCACTCTAACTCCCTCTCCTATACAGGATGTTTCCCTTATCAGGCTACCATTTTATACCCCAGAGAAATGTAAAGTCCATAAAGTCCTCAATTTTTTTTTTGTTTTTTTTTTTTGGGGGGGGGGGGGGAGGCACCTCTGAGTAGGAATCACACAATGCAGCACTTCCCTTGCTAGTTCCCATGTGGAGGAAAAAGCCCTGAAATGTTACGTCCTCTTGTATTTTTGGGCCACAGAGAAAGCAAGACCATCAACACCTGGGAGTTGGTAACCTTTAACCCTTCCCTAACTCTTTGGGCGAATTGCTCACTCAATATACATTACATAAAACAGTTCACATTACAATGATAGATTCTCACAGGTAATACAACATAACAGAAACTTTGATATTGCATTCAGACATGCTTACACTTGCCCTTTAAGTTTGGATTCAAATATTGGACAGTGAGTGTGAGGAGATCGGTGAAATGGGTGATAAGTTTGGCACACATGACCTTATGACCTGAACTTTCCATTTCAGTCTATTTTAATACTTGAATTGGTAAACTATTAGTATTGCATAAGATAGCGTTACCACAAAATCATGTGGTTTATCAGGTCATGAACTAACTCCGGGTTCGAATAATTAAATCAAACTGATTTTTTTGCTGTAAAAACTGAAATTTTAAGAAAGCACGCAACCGGAAAGTGACACCAAAAATGAAGCACCATACCTTTTGCTGACACCAACAGTGGATCATTATTCCTCCCACTGACACCAATGATGAGAGACTATTCCTCCCACTGACACCAATGATGAGAGACTATTGCTCCCACTGACACCAGTGATGAGAGACTATTCCTCCCACTGACACCAATGATAAGAGACTATTTCTCCCACTGACACCAATGATGAGAGACTATTCCTCCCATTGACACCAATGATGAGAGACTATTCCTCCCACTGACACCAATGATGAGAGACTATTCCTCCCACTGACACCAATGATGAGAGACTATTTCTCCCACTGACACCAATGATGAGAGACTATTCCTCCCACTGACACCAATGATGAGAGGCTATTCCTCCCACTGACACCAATGATGAGAGACTATTCCTCTCACTGACACCAATGATGAGAGACTATTCCTCCCACTGACACCAATGATGGGGCACTATTCCTCCCACTGACACCAATAATGAGAGACTATTCCTCCCACTGACACCAATGACGCAATGACGAGAGACTATTGATCTTTTATTGAAAAGAATCAAGCAACATATTTTATACAAAAGTAAAAAACATAACTATAGTACAATATTCCAACAGAAAACAAAGGAATACACATTCATGTGCAGAATATATACAATATATACATAATCCACTTCCAACATTTTTAGAAAACTATTTACATAAAGCAGCAGAGAGGGCCTAAGAGGCACAACCCATCACCTATGTATGCAGCCATTTATCAAAAACTGAGCATTAAGAAAAAATCTAGGGTGATAAGAGACAGAAAGCCACACCCGGGAAAGAGACTCCTGGCAGTCAGGGAGGCTTGAAACCCCTCCACGCCTTCAGCCAAGCCCTCTGACCCCACTTGTCTCTCTCAAGCGCCCGAATCTTCCCCACCTCATGCAGAATGTCACACACCACCACCTGAACAGGAAGGATTTTACGCCGAAGGGTGACCTGACACCGTGCGTTCCAGGTGTAATAACGGACTACTAAACTAACTAAAAAAAGTGTATCCAAACAAAAGCCCCCACCAGTATTGAATGCTCCGTACACCCACTCAGCATAACCCAGCCTGGAGAGGAAAGGAACACCGAGGGCCCGCCCAACCTGTTTGTATACCTCTATGTTAAAAGGGCAACGAAGCAAAAAATGGTCCATAGTCTCCTCCTCACCTGTACATTCCTCCCGAGGACAACCACGATCCATCCCACTGCGGAATTTCAAATTGCCCCGAACATAGAGCCTCCCGTGGAAGCACAACCAGGCCAGATCCCTGAATTTAAGGGGGACTCTAGCCAAATTAATCAGTCTTAACCCTTCCCTCAAAATTGGGCCTGGGCAATCCCTTAAGGCCAGTGGGTCATGAAAGACTTCGCTCAAGACTCGGCTCATAAGGACTTTCCTCGGAGCGGATCTGAGATCTTCAGCCGACAGTCGCCACTGCCGCAGTAACTTCAGACACGGAGCGACATAGGCTGGGAGCTGACCACGATGACCCCTGAGATTCTTCACTTGGCCACCTTCTTCCCAAAGTCGCAGAAAAGGCCTAAACCAAGATCTAAACATGCCTGCCCATCCAGGAGGTTCCACTGTAAGCATACTACCAATGTTAAACTTGAGAAATAGCAGTGAAAAGAAAAGAACGGGGTTGACCATACCCAAGCCACCCTCCCTCCTGGATAGATAGGTAACATTCCTCTTGATGGGGTTCAGTCTGTTCCCCCACAGCATCTGGAAGAACACACTATAGATCCTAGCATAGAGAGACACTGGCAAGATGCAGACAGGGCTGACATACAAGAAGATCGGTATCAGGTAAGTCTTAATCAGATCAACCCTTTCCCTCAGAGATAACTTCCATCTCTTCCAGTTGACCACCTTAGTATTGGCAACTTCCAGCCTGCCTTCCCAGTTTTTGAGGCCATAATCGCCAGGTCCAAATTCAATGCCTAATATCTTAATATTTTCCTGGGGCACTGGAAAGTTGTCCGGGAGATCAAACCCCTCACCTTCCTTTCCCATCCAAAAAACTTCACTCTTTTCCTGATTGATCTTGGAGCCTGATGCTTCAGAGTACCGTGATGTCAGAGAGACCACCTCCTCCGCTTCATCTGTCCCAGTGACAATCACTGACACATCATCCGCATAGGCAACAACCCTCAAAGGCGGCTCACCCGGGATTCCCACTGGTACCCCACACAACATGCTGCTCTCTAGCCTCCTGATGAAGGGGTCGATTGCAAACACATAGAGCAGGGGACTCAGGGGACAACCCTGGCGCACCCCAGAACCAACCTCAAAGGACTGTCCAACCCAACCATTAACAAGAGGGAAGCTTTCTGCCCCCTTATACAAGACTTTTAACCAATCGACAAAACCACCCGGCAGACCGTACTTACTAAAGAGCAACCACAGGTACTCATGGTTGACACGATCGAAAGCCTTTGCCTGATCCAATGCCAGTAAATACTTTCCCCAGCCTGCAGCCCTGCACTGCTCCAAGGCCTCCCGGACAGCTAAAACCGCTGTGAAGGTGCTCCTACCCTGGATCGAACAGTGCTGATGGCGAGAAAGCAAAGACTCTGCTACTGCCGATAGGCGCCAGAAAAGTATCTTCGCCAGCACCTTTCTATCGACATTGAGAAGGCTAATGGGGCGCCAATTCTCAATCATCGAAGGATCTTTACCTTTTGAAAGAAGAATCACAGCTGAGAGTCTCATGGAAGGGGGAAGCACCCCCTCAGCAAGACAACTGTTAAAAATCTCTACCAAATGTGGGGCCAGAATAGACTTAAAGGCTTTGTAAAACTCAGCCGTCAGACCATCCGGTCCAGGTGACTTTTTGATGGCAAGCTGTTCAATTGCCCTCGTCACCTCTTCAACTGTGATCTCTTCTGTCAAATTCATCAAGAGGACATCTCCACCATTTAGACCTGGAGTAGAGTCCAAAAAGCTTTCCATCTTGTCACGGTCAAGCTCTTTCCTCCCAAGAAGTTCAGCATAAAAAGACCTCACGACCTCCAGGATCCCTGACCTGGACTTTGTCAAGGAACCTGTACTATCCTTAAGGCCAACGACCATCTTAACAGCTACACCCTGTTTGCAGTTCTGGTAAGGGTCAGGCGAGTGGTATTTCCCATAGTCCCTCTCCAGAACCAAAGAGGTATGCCGGTCATATTGACACTTCCTGAGGAGGATTTTCACTTCAGAGATTGCCCCAGGATCTCCTCCTCTCGAGACAAGAATATCCAGCTTCCTCCGCAAACGTTGGTAGGTCATGTATCTATTAAACTGTTTTTTATTGGCTAGGCCCCTGAAGAATCCAGCAATCCTCTTTTTGGTCAGCTCCCACCACTCAGCCTTGCTGCTACAAAAGTCCAGGATGGTCACCTGTGCCTGAAAGAATTCCTCAAAGGATTGTCTAACATGTTCTTCCTCAAGGAGAGTCGAATTCAATCTCCAGATGCCTTTGCCCCTCTGAGGGAAGTCTGAAGCATTCAAGACCACAGATAGCATACAGTGATCAGAGAACTCCACTGCCTGCACCACTGGGGGTGAGAAAGCAGAGGCCTCCTTCAAAAAAAACCTATCTATTCTACTCTGGCTATTACCTCGATGAAAGGTGAACCCTGTGTCATCCGGAAGGTGCACATCCACAAGACCAGCATCCCTAACCATACTATTTAAAAAAACGCTATCATATCCCAGCCTGTCGTTGAAGTCCTTCCTGTCCTTGGGCCTAGTCACAGTATTAAAGTCACCTCCAAAAACCACTTGCCGGGATGTAAAAAGAAATGGCTTGATCCTTGTAAAAAGGCATTTCCTGTCCCACTTTGTGTGTGGCCCATAAATATTAATTAGGCGCAGGTCCTGCCCTCCCACAAGAACGTCTAAGACCATACATCTCCCAATCTCCACCTCAATAACCCGCCGGACAGTTACCATGCCGGTTTTAAACAACACCGCCACCCCGCCGTAAGGCTCGGCCGCAAGAGACCAGTAAGATGGACCATACCTCCACTCTCTCTTGGCCATATGAATATCTGCCAAGGAGGTGAGCCTAGTCTCCTGCAAAAATAAAATTTCAGCATCTAATTGGCTGAACAAAAAGAAGGCCATAGAACGAGCTCTTACCGACTTAATGCTGGCAACATTTATTGTCACCACTTTTAACGGAGGGGGAACCGCCATTTGGGTTATTGGGTGGATTGCTTCTTAGCTCCCCTCTGCTGCTCATCACCAGAAGCCTCTCTCTTTCTTGAGGCCTCCTCCAATTCCATTTCTGAATCAGAATTTTGCTCAGAAGAAGCTCCAGATGTGGAGATATCCCATGCAGAAGCCCTAGAACGGTTGGGGACAGACACTGGGGCATCCTGTCCCTGTTCCGTCCTCACCGCCTGTCTCTTCCGCCTCACAACCTTCCTTCTCTCCTCCAGGTACTGCAGGTCAGATTCAGAGATGTTATCTCTTGTTTTCTTCTTTTTTGAAGTCTTCACAGAAGACTTCTTTACAGAGGAAACCGCAGCACCCTTTTTGGTACCCTCTACCACTCCTGGTGGGGGGGGACCTTCCCTTAAGTCAGACCTAGGAGGGGATGACTCATGGGGCAAGACTGACTCAGGGGGGACAGACTTAGAAGGTTCTGACACAAGAGGAGCCGGTACAGTAGGCTGGGGGGACACAGAGACAGTCACAGAAGGAATACCTACAGACACAGGAGGGTTGGCCACAGAAACTGGGGAGGGATCCTGAACAGGACCTGGGGGGTCAGTCACCGCTGAGGAGGATGGTACACCAGGGGCCTCATCCTCCATCCCGTCCAGCCTCAACAGTTCATCTACTACCTCCTTCTCCATGTTGTGCCAGGCCTCCGGACATCGGCTGTAGGGGTGGCCAAGGCGCAGGCACAGGTTGCACCTTATCGCCTGGGTACAGTCCCTGGCCACATGACCCTGTCCCCGACATACTGAACATATTAAGGCTGAACAGGAGGAGCTAAAATGCCCCTTTTCTCCACAGCGGTGACATAGCTTTGGCTGACCAGGATAAAAAATAGTCATCCTATCCCTCCCTATGAAAGCCGAGGAGGGCAGGTGACGGACAACATTCCCATCCCTGGCCAACCTAACCGTTACTGACCAACCCCCGGTCCAGATGTCACGTTCATCAAGGATTTTTTCTAGCCTTGTCAAAACCTCACCATAGTTCCTTAACCAGACCTCTAGGTCCCGAGCAGGAACACTCTCATTATTGAGGATGATGGTTATTTTTTTAACCGTTGATCTCTGCGAAACAGCAACTGGTGCCAGATCTTCCCATTCGGGTCTTGACCTGCACCGAGCCTCATATCGTTCCCAGAACAGGTCAAGACCCTCCGGCCTGGTGAAGCTGATTGTGTACTCCCGGCTCCCAGCTACATGTATTAGGGCATAAAGGTCATTCGCCCCAAAGCCCATCTCCAAAATCATATCCACCACCACACGCCGTGCTGGAGAGACTGCACCACCTTCCCATTTAAGTATAACGACATTACGTCTTGGACCCCCAGCAGAAGCCAGAGACCCAAGACCGGAACCAGGGGTGCTCAAAGTGGCAGTTTGTGGTGTAAATCTCTGCCTGGAAGCAGGGTTCCTCATTGGCTGCAGCCCTGGCTTAATAATATTACCAGGAGCAGAGCGTACCACCTGAGCAAAAGAAGGCTTATCAGGGCCAAGACCCCACACCGATGTAACTTTAGCTGGTACATTATTATTATTATCCTTATTATTAATTGCTTGTACTGAGCCAGTAGGATTTCCCATTACACAAACATTAGTAGGATTATTCAGAACACCTGTGTTGGAAGAAATGTCAGAACAATCAGTATTCACTATCACAGTTTCTGCTGTAGTACCACAGGTGTCCTGATGCTGCAGTATAGAGACAGCAGCTGTGACTGGACAAACAGCCTTTGACTCAGCAAAAGGGGGGTTAACTGGTTGTTCTGGCTCTTGTAGTTCCTTTGCTGCAATGTCATTTTTTAAACGCAATTTTTCCTCAGTGGAAACATCAGCAGCTGAAGTATTGCTGGATATAATATTACCAGCCTGGGTATCATTGGGCAAAACATCAGTATTAGCCAAGGTGTTAAATGGCACAAAAATAGTTTTATCAGTCACTTGTGACTTGCTAGGTTTTACCTTATCAGGCACATTGTCAGGAAAGTTCTCCTCACCAAACACCAGCTGATCCGCCCGTAATGGAGACTCCACTGCCTGGATCACTGTCAGCATGCCTCCTGAGCCCTGAGAAGGCAACGGGTTGCTTACCTCACCTTGGGGGGGCAGGGGGTCAGAACTTGGGGTCCCCTCCTCCACCTCCATCTTTGCCATCCTTGCAAATCTGCGGTCATTGCAAAACTTTTCCTTAAAGGGCCCCTCTTTACCTTCCATCATGGACACAATGGTTTCCTGGTGTTGAACCCGGACCTTTGCCAACTGGATTTCCGGATCCATAGATCCACGGTTGCGGCTGTACAAACCTTCACGTTGCTTTCGCAGACGCTTCAACTCCGCTCTCAGTTTGTAGAGCTGGTCTCTCTCCCTATTCAGGACCTTGATCCCGGCCACCACTCGCTCCCGAATGGACTCGGTATCCTCATCCTCACCAGGGGCAGAGAGATCCCCAGCCATGGCTTGTCCAGGAGCAGGTATGTCATCCATCTGCCCAGGGGATGGCTGAGAGCTTCCAGCAGGAGAGGCCCTGCTGGCCTGCATGGCCTCCCCAGATAGGGGCCAGCAGAGCTGGGAGAGATTTTACCAGACTCCCCTCTCAAACAGATCACCTGGAGCAGCTCCAGACACACAGCCAGAGAACCTTCCTGCAGCCACACCCGAAGCTGAATGATGGGAAACTACTCCTCCCACTGACAGCAATGATGGGGCACTATTCCTCCCACTGACACCAATGACGAGAGACTATTCCTCCCACTGACACCAATGATGAGAAACTATTCCTCCCACTGACACCAATGATGGGGCACTATTCCTCTCACTGACACCAATGATGAGAAACTATTCCTCCCACTGACACCAATGATTAGAAACTATTCCTTCCAAGAATTACTTTGGAGGAAAAATGGATGACTGCACTCAAATATGCAGAAGGTTGCAGGAATTTATTGGAAGTTGATTAATACAGACACATATACAGCACCTACAGGAAAGGAACAGCATTGATGCGTTTCACGTTCCAATCGCTTAGTCATAACAGAGCACACCTGAGAGACCTACCCTTTTATTTGGGTTTACCCAGCAAGGCTAAATTGCATATTTGAGTGTGGTCCTCCAAAATACTTATTGGTTGAGAGCTGGACCTGCACCTCTTCATGTGGAACTAGAGGCTGGTGTTGAGGGGGACCAACCTGGAGCAGTTCAGTTATTTTACACTGTTCCTCCCACTGACACCAATGATGAGGCACTAGTCTTCCCAGAGACACCAATAGTGGGGGCACTATTCCTCCTACTGACACCAATGATGAGGCAATAATACTCTTGCTGACCCCAGTGATGGGACACTATTCCTCCCACTGACACCAATAATAAGGCAATATTCCTCCCACTGACAACAATGATGAGGCACTAGTCCTCCCAATGACACCAATAATGAGGCAATAAATATTCCCCCCACTGGCACCAATGATGAGGCAATATTCCTCCCTCTGGCACCAATGATGAGGCAAAATTCCTCCCAATGACACCAATGATGGGGCACTATTCCACCCACTGGCACCAATGATGAGGCTCTATTCATCCCACTGACAGCAATGATAAGGCACTAGTTCCCACTGACACCAATGATGGGGCAATATTCCTCCCACTGACACCAATGATGATGAACTAGTCCTCGCACTGACACCAATGATGGGGAACTATTCATCCCGCTAAGAAGAACAATGTGGCACTATTCCTTCCACTAATAACAAAGACTATTCCTCACCCTACTGACCCCAGACTGTATGAATTTTTTTTACTCCCACTGAGCACCAATCCCGCTGATGCTGGGGAATGTTCTACTACCAGTGGCAACAATTGGTTCCCCATAAAGCCTGAAGGACAGTAAACTGACCCTTTATTAAAGTTTAGAGACCACTGGTCTAAAAAATAGCAAAGTAAACAGGAGAAGGTGCAACGCTACAAACCAAGCACCAAGAAGCAACTCCTTCTTGGCTGACCATGCATACTTTTGACCATGCCCACAAGTGTTTGAGTGGGGTGGGTGAGTACCTGCACCATTTCTTTGGCAAAAAGCTAAAAAAATAAAGATGCTTACTCTGGTGTAGTAACGTTGTATAATAGGCTCAAAGATAAAAGGATTTTAAAGGGGTAACAAAACTTTCACTTCCTAACAAAATGCTCAAGAGATCGTCCATGAGCATCTCTGCAAATGTGACTTTCCAGCCATATAAATTGTATTAATAAATAAAATCTTGGCAGAAATCCGGTGGAATGATGAGATTGTTGTAAAAGTGTGACTGTGTGGAGATCCGTGAGAGTCTCATGACCTGAAGAACAGACCTCTATAGAATAGCTGCAGTACAAGAGAAGTCTTGTAATTAGTGAGTGGCAATAGGCGATCAGAAAGGCAGAGATGACGCTGTAGAAGGTACAAAGGTTATGTATGAAAAATCTGTACATCTGACATTAATTATCAGAATGGCTTTGTATAGGGTTCTTTGTATGTTCACAACAAATGTAACCACAAAGCCTGGGGACATGTAATGCTGCAAAGGTTACAATGTAGTTATTTCATGGGTTAGTTCTAATTCAATTGCTGGTACTTGATTTTTCTTTAGCCAGTAATGAGATGTCATGTATTTCATTTTTTTTCAAGGACCTCTGGCAGAGGATCTCTTAGACCTAAAGCGGAGTTCCGGCCTCAAAATCGATAAAATTGATTTTGGGCCATCCGCTTGCTAAGGGGAACCTGAAAAAGAAATGGATAATGGCAATTTTTTTTTTGGTCACTTACCTTATTATAGAAGAAAATATACTCACCTTCCTTCCACTTCCTCCCTCTGCGGGCGCGGCCCGTGCCGTCACTTCCGGTTTGCGAACGTCATCGCTCCCAGGAATCAATGCGCCTGCACCGGCCTCGCTCGTCACTTCCGGTGCAGGCGCCGTATTCACTGCCAAACAGCTTCTGGGCATGCCCAGAAGCTGTGCAGAAATGCCGCGCCTGCACCGGAAGTGACGAGCGAGGCCGGTGCAGTGCATTGTGGGACTCCGACTTCACGAAGAGGACACGGAAGAGGACACGAAGAGGGATGCTGCAGCTTCAGCTGCCCACACCTGAGATGGCAGCGCTGGAGAAGAAATTTTCAAGCTAAGTATTTCTTCTTACAGGTAAGTGCGACCCGGGACAGTTCAGAGGCTATCCATTATGGAATGTACTAGCCCTGACTGTCCCGGGGGTATTTTTAGCTCAAATTGACCCCCGAGGCCGGAACTCCGCTTTAAAGTTGATGTACACCCAACTTTATATTTACTATACAGCAACTTGTCTTGGCTCTGAGCACTTTCCTAAGACAAGCAATGGCAAGAGGAATGCATAGGGATGGGCAGGGTGTTAGCTTCAACATTCCTGTTGTCGTTGCTTGTCTCAGGAAAGTGCTCAGAGACAAGCTGCTGTTATGAAGCATCCGTCTCCTTCCTAGCTGTTGTCAACTTGGCCATGGTAGGAGGGGAGGAGGTGCAGGTCATACCTCATAGCTAGGGTTACATATACTTTGTCCCACAGAGGACAGAACTAAAAAAAAAAGGTAGATCTTAACTGCTTGTTACGTCTATGTGTGCCAGAACAAGGATTAAATACTTACCTTAATCCACGTCCCAGCACGGTCCTACGGTCCTGTGACCGGTTCACTGCAGACTCCTCTGTAAGTTATGACCAGTCATGGTCGCATTTCGACCTCTTCAATGTACAATACAGGGTAATATGATGATGCCGAGTCTCTGCTCGCAGACCAGAACTTTGGATAGAGGAGGAGATCACCAAAGCTGGCCAGGGCAGGGTGTAAGTTAAAGTAGTTATAAACCTCAGATATAAAATATGAACAAAGCATAGTCCCTCTATAGTATGTACTTGTCTCAGAGCACTAAGTGTCATCTCTCTCTGCTGCCTCCTTCCTCTGCTATCAGCAGGAGTCACTTCTGTCATATTTTCCTGACACCAAGAGATAGAAAGGTGACATGGGAGGGAGCTCCAGCAAACAGCCTGTGATTGACAGCCTCAGCTTTGTTCCTGTTTGCTGTGTGAAGGGGGGTGTGTGTCTTCCCTCCAATCAGCTCTCAGACCCCCTCATCCCTGAGCTCTGCAGAGTGTAACTTCAGATCCCCATCCCCTGCTTTCTGAAAGTTAAGTCAAGCTGCATGAATTCTCCACTTTGAATGGCTATAGAGACAAGAGCGCTGCTTATAAACCGTTATAACTTATGTAGGAGAAGTTGTTTCACCTCTGTGTGTCACCTAATAGTAGTCGCTTAAGTGAGTTTATGTTAGAATTTACAACCACTTAGTTAATCTTGCCAGACTTATTGAGCATTTCATTTAACCCCCTCCAGTGCTGAAAGTGCCACTACAAGGATGGATTGTTTTCAAATTCCTTAAGTTGGAAACAAAAAATACATTAAAAAAATGGGCACTCAATGGGACATCAAAAGCCTGTATGACTGGGTGAAAACAAGGGAGCACAAATGGGAGACAGAGGCAGAGTGTTGTCATTTCATAACAGGAAGTACCTAGAACTAGAACCTTAATGGCAGGATCACTGGATATTATTTTAAAGAAAACTGCACTTTTGAAAATCATGAAAATAGCTTTTGAAAATTACATTTAGACCTCATGCCACTGTTGCTCCTAAACTCACTTTTTTGGGACTTTTGGCCTTTTTTTGCCAAAGCCTCTGAACACAACTCAATAAAAAGCCTGGAGTTGATTTACTAAAATGGGAGAATGCAAAATTTGGTGCAGCTTTGCATAGAAACCAATCAGCTTCCATGTTGTTTTGTCAAAGCTTATCAAGCTAAAGTTATAAGCTGATTGGCTACATGCACCGCTGCACCAGATTTTGCACTTTCCAGTTTTAGTAAATCAACCCTTATGTGCCTATGCACATACAGGTGCATCTCATAAAATTAGAATAATATCAAAAAGGTAAATTATTTCACTAATTCAATTCAAACCGTGAAACTCATATATTTTATATAGATGTGTTACACACAGACTTATATATTTCAAGCATTTCTTTCTTTTAACTTTGATAAATATGGCTTACAGCTAATGAAAATCCAAAATTCAGTATCTTAGAAAATTTGAATATTACATAAGACTAATAAAAAAAAAGGGATTTTTAATACAGAAATGTTGACTTAGTGAAAAGTATGTCCATGTACAGTATAGTATGCACTCAATACTTGGTTGGGGCTTCTTTTGCATGAATTACTGCATCAATGCGGCGTGGCATTGAGGGAAGCATGAAGTGCTCTAGAATTTCCTGGTAGAGGGCTGCGCTGACTTTGGACCTGATAAAACACACATTGGACCAACACCAGCAGATGACATGGCTCCCCAAATCATCACTGACTGTGGAAACTTCACACTGGACCTCGTGCAACTTGGATTCCATGCCTCTCCACTCTTCCTCCAGATTCTGGGACCTTGATTTCCAAATATAATGCAAAATTTCCACAGTCAGTGATGGTTTGGGGAGCCATGTCATCTGCTGGTGTTGGTCCACTGGGTTTTATCAAGTCCAAAGTCAGTGCAGTCCTCTACCAGGAAATTCTAGAACACTTCATGCTTCCCTCTGCTGACCAGCTTTATGGAGATGCTGATTTCATTTTCCAGCAGGACTTGACACCTTTCACACTGCCAAATGTACCAATACCTGGTTTCATGATCATGGTATCACTGTGCTTGATTGGGCAGCAAACTCACCTGACCAAAACCCTATAGAGAATCTGTGGGGTATTGTCAAGAGGAAGATGAGACACCAGACCCAACAATGCAGATGAGCTGAAGGCCTCTATCAAAGAAATCTGGACTTCCATACCCCCTCAGCAGTGCCACAGGCTGATCGCCTCCATGCCACACCGCATTGATCCAGTAATTCATGCAACAGGAGCCCCGACCAAGTATTGAGTGCATTCTATACTGTACATGGACATACTTTTTACTAAACCCAAATATATATATATATATATATATATATATGTATATATATATATATATATATATATATATATATATATATATATATATATATATATATATATATATATATATATATATATATATATATATACAAAATTATTTAAACGTGCATATATGCCAAATAGTGTCACAAAACCTCTCAAATAAATAGTCTGTGAAAAATAAAGAAAGTTCCAACACAATACGTGTATAAAAAGTAATGATAAGTCCCAATGATTGGACCCAGTATGAATAGCAATCCAAACTTGTGAAAGCTGTTCCGCAGAAGCGTGTAGATGAGAAATGGGAATAAAAGGGGAGGCTGCTTACCAGAAATAATTGGTTACCCAAATTAATGGATAAACCCAATTGCGCTTGAGAAATAAATAGTGGCAGGGTCCTCTCAGTTCTCTTCTCATTAATACAAGGCAGCAAACATTCAAAATCTACGATCACTCCGCGATCATAAAAGAAAGGAATAGGGAAAAAACATAGCGTGATACCGTACAGGACAATGGAGAGGAAATAAAGGTGAGAGACTGCACTCACACATGAAACTCCATATATCCTGTGTATCTTTATAGGGTCACAGATGGAAAGAAGCACCACAAGTCCCAGCAGTAACGCACACCCGTGAAATAATACCAACACTGAGCATCCAAATATACTGCTTACCAGATGTAGTTGGTCGCCCAATCAAGGGGTAGACCACAACAGGCTTGTTTATACACTCATGTGCATACATACAGGTGGTGACTTATATCAGGTGTGCTGAGATGAACTTTGAGGCTCATATTCCAAATGAAAGAAAAAAATGGGAACGGACATAGTGTAAAACAATAAAAACCAAGAGTATTTATTAGGCAATTGAACTCACATAGTAGATATCAAAACGAGCATGAATTCCAAACGACTGCATGCAAAGGTAAAAGGCAGCGTCCTCACAGATCGTAGCGAGCCGGCTTTGGAGGCTCCACCCAGCACGTTTCGTCATAGGCTTGACGTCGTCACGCCCCTGAGCAACACATATATTATCACCATTTTTGTTGGACACTCTATAGATCCATGTGTGCAGCTTCCCTTTTTTCTTCACAGAAAATTCTTTATTGATACACTTGTTTTCACGTTTATATTTTTGAGTATCACAAAAACAAGCATTTTTTTCTTTAGCACAGAGATTTACCCACATTTGCATACTTTTTACTAAGCCAACATTTCTGTATAAAAATCCTTTTTATTAATTGGTCTTATGCAATCTAGTTTTCCGAGATACAGAATTTTGGGTTTTAACTAGCTGTAAGCAGTGATCATCAAAATAAAAAGAAAGAAATGCTTGAAATATATCGCATGTAACGCATCTATATACAATATATGAGTTTCACTTTTTGACTTGAATTACTGAAATAAATTAACTTTTTAAAGATAATATAATTTTATTATATGCACCTGTATAGGCTTTTACTAAAGTTTAGAAGCAGCTGTGCTTAGAGTAAGGAAACGCTCCTCTCCTGAATGCAAAAGAATCATGTTCAGGAGAGGAGAGTTTTGGTAAAAAAACGCTAGACGCTGCAAAAAAGCGTGCAAACGTGCCTTAATGCTAGGTGCTTTTTAGCGCTTGAGTGTTATTTCATTTTAATGGCCAAAATAAACACCCAAGCACTTGATGCTGCTAAACGCAGCTAAAAGCGGCACATGTTTACATTGTTAAGAGAGATGGCAGCTATCTCTGTGATTGAGCGTCTGTTAGTAGTCTCTATGGTCACATCCAGTGCCTGGAACGCATCTATCCGGTGTCCGGCTTCCGGGATGTGTATATGTGCCCCGCCCATCCTGATTGGTATAAATGTAGCGTCGTCGCCCTAAGGCCACACCCCCTGACGACGTCAGCCTATGATGAAACGCGTTGGGAGAAGCCTACGGCGACGCACGCTACCATGAGGAGGAGACGCGGCGGCCATCTTTTCGGTGGGGAAACACACAGATGCGGACCAAAAGCGGAGGAATCGTTCAATGCTGTCCTGACTCTACCACAATGTAAGCAGTGTAAATTGGTGTGTGCAATAAAACCGTTTAGACACATTACGCTACAAGGAATGCCCTTTTTTTTTGTCTTCACCTGAGCCATCCAGTTCTGGAGGGGAATTGATTTGTCACCCTATAAGATTGGAGGAGTTGTATGATCACCGGTCTGACTGCTTTCCATGACCTTTGTAATGAAGGTCTTGGCTATCTGGTAAGAGGCAGTGTGATTTCTGGGCTCGGTGGCGGTTCTTTTGGTTTGCAGTTTCTTACACCTTTTTTTGGAGTGGACACTTATTCATTTTTGGACTCTTCCTTCATCATATGGACTTGTGCATCTGCCACTTATTAATTAGATTAGCGCTACACCTTAACGTTTGCCTATTGTTGATCTACTTCTTAATTCAAGATTTGTGTTAGCTGCTTTTCGCTCTTTATTGTATTATTGTGTTTTAGATCATTTTTAGCGCAGCAATTCCCTTGTATACATGTTTATCAATGTCTAGTATTTTTCTGGTGCCTGGAAGAAGGCCTTTAGGGAGCATCCAGTGTGAATGAATCCTTCAAGCTTATGAGGTTTCAGTGACGGGCTTTACATGTACATTACTTAAAGTGGAGTTCCGGCCACAAAAAAATATTTTCAATGAAAATACCCCCGGGACAGTCAGGGCTAGTACATTCCACAATGGATAGCCTCTGATCTGTCCCGTTCGCACTTACCTGCAAGAAGAAATACTCACTTTTCTTCTCCAGCGTTGCCATCTCTGTTGTGGGCAGCTGAAGCCAGCGCGATCCTCTTCTGCGTCCTCTTCCGTGTCTTCTTCTCCCAGAATGCGCCTGCACTGGCCCCTCTCGTCACTTCCGGTGCGGCGCCGCATTCCTCTACAGCTTCTGGGCATGCCCAGTAGCTGTTTAGCAGGGAATGCGGCGTCGCACCGGAAGTGACGAGCAGGGCCGGTGCCATCGCATTGATTCCTGGGAGCGATGACGTTCAGCTCCCAGGAATCACTGCAAACCGGAAGTGACGGCGCGGGCCGCGGCCGCCGAGGGAGGAAGTGGAAGAAAGGTGAGTATATCTTTCTACAATAACAAGTTAAGTAAAAAAAAAAAAAATCCTAACTATCCATTTCCTTTTCAGGTGAAGAAAAGCAAGCGGATGGCCACAAAATCGATTATGTCGATTTTGTGGCCAAAACTCTGCTTTAATTCTACTAAATAGTTATTGCCAATGTTTATCCCAGCTGTCTGAAGCTCTTTCTTCTTCGCAGGGTATCCACGAGCCGTCGGGCCCCAGTGAAGGCTACCTAAAGTTGGAGGAACTGGTGAAGATGGCGGTATCACCGTACTTGGCGGCATACGCGGACAGAAGCTACAGCCACACCAGCACCTCCTGTATACTGGGTAAGCTATGGTTGTTATAGCGGTGGCCTTGGCTTCCACCCAATCATTGGCTCTTCAACCAGGATAATGAAAGGCAGAAACCCTTGGGCAACCCTTCTGCTTTCCATTTCTACGGTTTGAAGAACATAGCCCAATGATGGTGAAGATGACACCGAGAATTTTACTTTGGTCAGATGACTAAGGAATTAGCAAACTGTTTATAAAGAATCAGGCAACTTCACAAACCGCAGTGACATTTCTCAGCGGAGTCCCACTTGGCCAATGCCGATGATGGCAGCCGATCGGTATGTACTCGGTGCCCCACGTCAGCTGCTCTGTGGAGTGGGCGAGATGTTCAAGTTTTAACCCCCGAGGATTCTGGGAACACTGCGTAGTGCAAATCCGTTCTCCAAACAAATAACAAAAATGTGTCCCTGCCAGCCCCCTCCTCTGCAAACGGGAACCTAACGCCGCTGTGACCTCAGTCTTTTTTTTTTTTGGTCGCTTATTAATTGTGCAGCTGCCTTGAATTTAATGTGCTTATTTACTGCGGTTGTCAGTGCGGCTGTGGATGAACAGACATCATGTGCCAAAACTAGGCCGAGGGCCCTGGGCTAGATTTCATTCTTATGAGAGCTCTGGAGGAATCTCACTGTTGTTTTTGCCAAAAACCATTTATTCCGGGAATCCTTTATTAGATATTCTTAAAGTGTACCGTTCTTTTATAAATGGCTGTTTTGCATCATGAGTCAAATTTTTTTTTTCTATGCCCATGACAATGGCGGTATATGACTGCCCTAAGAATTAGAGACATCACTGTCATTTATACGGGCAACATAGCACCCAATTCTGTCTTTTTTTTTTTGGAACTAAACCCCTCTATCCTTCAATATACTATATATACAGTATACACATTATATTGTCTAAAGTGTTGGGACCCTGCCTTTACACAAACATGAACTTTAACCACTTTACCATCGGAGGATTTTGCTGTCTTACGTCCAGGCCACTTTTTGCGATTCGGCACTGTGCAACTTTAACAGACAATTGCGCGGTCGTGCGACGCTATACACAAACGAAATTTACGTCCCTTTTTTTCCCACAAACAGAGCTTTCTTTTGGTGGTATTTGATCACCTGTGCGATATTTACTTTTTGCGCTATAAACAAATAAAAAGCGTTTATTTTGAAAAAATAGCAATATTTTTAACATTTTTTTAGATATAATTCCCCCGAAAAAAATGTAAAAATCTAAATTTTTTTAATTTTTTGGCCGATTTGTTTTCTGCTACCTATGTTTGGTAAAAAAAAATCACAATAAGCGTATTTTGATTGGTTTGCGCAAAAGTTATTGCGTTTACTAACTAAGGGAAAGATTTCTGTCATTTTTGGTGTTTTTTTTTTAACGCGTAATGGCGGCGATCTGCAATTTTTTTTTTGTGGGACTGCGACATTGCGGCGGACAGATCGGACCCTTGACTGACATTTTTGACACTTTTGGGGGTACCAGTGACATTACTACAGTAATCAGTGCTATAAATATGCACTGTTACTGTAAAAATGACACTGGCAGGGAAGGGGTTAATTTTATTGGAGAGGGAGGGGTTAATGTATGCCTGGTGCTTACTGACGTGTGTGGGGGGAGGTGACTGAGTGACACAGGGACAGATCGCAGGTTCAGCTATGCTGAACCCTGCAATCTGTCACTGTTTGTCACTTCGGAGATCCGCCCTCTCTGTTTACACAAGCATGCGGATCTCCAAACTGGATTCCCCGACGATCGGCGAAGAGCAGCGGCGGTCGCCGCCGCTCCTCCCCTGGCCCGACTCCCGCTGTGACTGAAAACAGCGGGAGCGCGCCGCCTACAGGGGGAGGAGTCCAGCGACGTAGGTCTACGTCGCTGGACGGAATCGAGCCACTTTGCCGCAGTACGGTCAACGTGACCGGTCGGCAAGTGGTAATGGATTCCCAGTCAATATTGAGTTGTCAAACAAATACAAAAAAATTTCCAAGTTCAAATTTACCAACCAGGCAGCGACCACTTGAATGGACTTGTCTAACAATAGGCCTTAAGAACAGGGGTTTAGTCTGCACACATTTCCAAATACATGCGTAAGCTACAGACCCCGACAATATTGAGGTGGCCCAGCCTTAGCAACTATAACAGCTTCAACTCTTCTGGGAAGGCTGTCCACAAGGTTTAGGAGTGTCTATGGGAATGTTTGACCATTCTTCCAGAAGCGCATTTGTGAGGTCAGGCACTGATGTTGGACAAGAAGGTCTGGCTCGCAGTCTGCACTCTAATTTATCCCAAAGGTGTTCTATCAGGTTGAGGTGAGGACAGTGCAGGCCAGTCAAATTCCTCCACCCCAAACTCGCTCATCCATGTCTTTATGGACCTTGCTTTGTGCACTGGTCCAAATCATTTGGTGGAGAGGGGATTATGGTGTGGGGTTGTTTTTCAGAGGTTGGGCTTGGCCCCTTAGTTCCAGTGAAGGGAACCCTTAAAGAGGAAGTAAACTCTTCCCCCCCCTACAAAGTAAATGCATAATGTGCTAGTATGCATCAACACTTACCTGCAACGAAGACCGCATTGTCCCTGCTGCCGGCCGCTTCCATCTTCACCCGTCTTCCTTCCGGGTCTGTGGACTCTGACTGTATTACTGGCTAGAGCAGCATGACATCACTCCCGCGCATGCGCGCGAGACCTGCCAGCCATGGCACAGGGCTCTGAAGAAACGGCACGAGCCGCCGTTTCTTCAGAGCGCATGCGCCGATGACGTCATCGGCAGCATGCAATGTAAATATCTCCTAAACGGTGCAAGTTTAGGAGATATTTACAGTACCTACAGGTAAGCCTTATTATAGGCTTACCTAAAGGTAAAACTAATCAAAGTGGGTTTACAACCACTTTAACCACTTGCCGACTGCCTAACGCCGATCTACGTCGGCAGTCAGCCCCTCACAGGCAAAGTGACGTAGGGCTACGTCACTAGCTTGTGAGGTTCTAGGGAGCGAGCGCGCGCCCCCGGAGGCGCGCTCCCGCTCCCGCGTGGTCACGGACCCCCCCGCGCGTGTGACCGGCGGACCCGATGTCCGCCGGTCACTCGGCGATCGGCGGGGGAGAGGGAGAATGTCAGGCAGCTTGTGTAAACAAGCCACCTGTCATTCTCCTTGCTGTTAGGATATTGATCACTCGGATCTAGTATGTAGATCCGTTGATCAGTGTCCATACAGCTCAAGCCCCAGCCAATCACAGTAGAAAGCACGCCCCTAGGGATACACACAGCCCCTCCCTCCCAAATAAAGTTAACCCCTTCACTACCAGTGTATTTTTACAGTAACAGTGCATATATATAGCACTGATTACTGTAGAAATGTCACTGGTAACCCCAAAAGAGTCAAAAATGTCAGTCAAGGGTCCGATCTGTCCGCCCCAATGTCGCAGTACCGCAAAAAAAATCGCAGATCGCCGCCATTACACGTTAAAAAAAAAAACAACAAAAATGACAAAAATCTTTCCCTTTGTTAGTAAACGCGATAACTTTTGCGCAAACCAATCAAAATACGCTTTTTGCGATTTTTTTTACCAAACATAGGTAGCATTAAACAAATTGGCCGAAAAAGTAAAAAAATTTTGATTTTTAAATTTTTTTTTTTGGGGAATTTCATATAAAAAAATGTGAAAAATATTGCTATTTTTGCAAAATTGACGCTCTTTTTTTGTTTATAGCGCGTGATCAAAAAATCGCACAGGTGATCAAATACCACCAAAAGAAAGCTCTGTTTGTGGGAAAAAAAGGACGCCAAATTCGTTTAGGTACAGCGTCGCACGACCGCGCAATTGTCCGTTAAAGTCACGCAGTGCCGAATCACAAAATACCCCCTGGTCGGAATGGGGGTAAAATCTTCCGGGGCTTAAGTGGTTAAGGCCTCAGCACACCAAGACATTTTGGACAATTTCATGCCACCATTTGAGGATGGCTCCTCCCTGTTCCAACAGAGTACAGAGCCGATCAGAGTGTCACTGTGCCATGTGATCGCTGTGATTGCCAATCAAACAATCGCAAAGGTTAAGAGCCGGTTCACACTAGTGCGACTTGTCAGGCGACTTGTCAGCCTGACAAGTCGCGCTCCCTCGCGGTCTATTGACCGCTACAGGACCCATTCTAATAGGAGCAACACAAGTCGCTCCGACTTAGAAAAAGGGTCTTGTACTATTTCGGGGCGACCTCGGAGCGACTTGCATAGACTTCCATTATGTGAAGTCCCTGCAAGTCGCTCCGAAGTTGTGGTGCATGGTAATGCACAAGTCGCCCCAGAAGTAGTAAGGAGTCGTGTCGCCCCAGTGTGAACCGACTCTAACACTCACTGTTAAACATGTAAAGGCTGAAGTTTATTCTGCCCTCTAAGTTTAATGTGATGTTTAATCTGCCTTCCTTTTTTCCTGCTTTCCCCCTCCTAAACATGCTAATGAACTTTTTAAATACATCCTTTCTGTTTTCATTACATAACTTTTTTGGAACCATTAATGTCCTCACTGGGACTTTGTGCTTCTTTATGCAATGTAGGCAGATCAGAAGGGCTGATAGGCTGTAGCATGTAAGCAGTGGGTTATGCAAATATCAAAATTCCTTCATTAATGAGTGTCAATCTGGAGGAGTGGCTGTTCATCGGCACACTGCATTTTCATCATCTCTCATCTCTCTGTCACTCTATTTCACTTATTGGCTCCTGGTGCTGCTTCTTACTCCCTCTGCCTGAGCTCTGCTGTACAGGGACTGCGAGAGGCTACATATTATTCAGACTCCAATATTTACACTGTTCAGCTTTAAACCTCTCTGTATATCAGCACTAAATAGATTTTTTTTCAAGTTGAGCTCATTTTGCCCGGAGAGGCCTCCTTTAAATTCTACCTTCCAGCTCCGGATTGCTGACTTAGTTCGGTTTGGCTTAGGAGAATTAATATTTGACTAAAGAATCCTTTCTTAAAAGGTTTAGATGAACAATTATAGCCCAAAATAAACATGAAGGTCCGCAGACAGAGTTCATTAAGTGTACGTAAATAACCCAATCTGCCAAATTCCCACCATGTGGGCGCTGAGAAAGGACAGGTGCCCCGCGGCTACAATAATCTGATTCTGAGTACAGAGGTATGCGTGGCTTAACGTGACCCTGGATTCCATTTATAACATCCTGTAAGGATCAGGCGTCACAAGACGCCTTTATTACCGCCATTATCCAGAAATGTCTCAGCCGTGCCCCTCTCTGATTTAGCTTCACAATGTTACTAGGACCTGACTTTCACTGGCTTCATGCTGAAGCCTTGCCAAATTAGGGGCTCTCTCATTGGACAGGTGGATGGTAGTTGGTAGAGCATAGCCAATACATTTAGGAATAAAGTGAACGTCTATTATGGCTCATTAAAGCCGGCCATACATGGATTGAAATTTGTCCAGTTCAGCAGAGACTGAGATTCGATCCATGTATGATGGCTGATCCATCGATCGGCTTGAGGAAAACCAGCCTGTCAATTTTTTTTTCATACAATTACTGCCAGTGGCTTTAGCCCCAAGCAGTAATCATTGTGTTCTGCGGACAGGAAAGGCACCTTACACCCCCCCCCCCCCCTGCTAGCAGAACACAATAGCATTGCGGGAGGCATTCTCCTATCAACACTGACTGTGTTAATGGGGGGAATTGAGTGATTTTTCTCGGGTGGAAGGAAAGAAAATCGAATTATCTAAGGGCTATCTGTCACCTGTGCATTGTGGGAACACACCCCAAAATTGTGCGCTTTCTCTCAACCCACAAAAACGTGCTGCCCTTTCGATTGGATTTCATTTGCCCCATAATAGTGGGGTTTTTTTTTGCCGCAGCATATAAATACCCCTTTGCAGCTTATTAGGTGGGGAGCTTGGGGTCGCAAACACCTGTTTTCACCACATCGCAGCTGCGGCATAAGTAGACTCTGCTGCCTTTGCAGTTTAAGGCGGAGTGTTTGAAAGGGGGGGGGGGGGTTGGTTGGGGCATTGCATAATAGGCTGGACCTTTTAATGAATTGCAGTATTTAGGCCTAAAGACAAGAAATATGTTTCTCTCTACAATACCAAGGTAAAAGCATCTACAGCAGCCATTCTCAACCAGAGTTCCTCTGGCCACTGCAGACACTAATCTGTCTCCCCTTATTGCCCAGGTATAGCAGTGATTTTTAGCAGTCTCGTGTAATATATCTCTAATCCATTACTGTCTCCTGAAGTGTGTCTCCAGTCCCAACAACTCCTGTAGCATGTTCACAGTTTCTGACAGTCTCCTACAGCAAGCCCGCAGTCTCTGACTATCTCTTGTATCACAGCTGCAGTCTGTGACCATTTCTTTTATCACGGCTGCAGTCTCTGACCATCTCTTTTATCAGGGCTGCAGTCTCTGACCATCTCTTGTATCAGGGCTGCAGTCTCTGACCATCTCTTGTATCAGGGCTGCAGTCTCTGACCATCTCTTGCATCCTGGCTGCAGTCTCTGACCATCTCTTTTATCAGGGCTGCAGTCTCTGACCATCTCTTGTGTCACGGCTGCAGTCTCTGACCATCTCCTGTATCAGGGCTGTAGTCTCTGACAACTTCTTGTTTCGGGGTTGCAGCCTCTGACCATCTCTTCTATCAGGGCTGCAGCCTCTGGCCATCTCGTCTATCAGGGCTGCAGTCTTTGACCATCTCTTGTATCAGGGCTGCAGCCTCTGACCATCTCCTCTATTAGGGCTGCAGCCTCTGACCATCTCCTCTATCAGGGCTGCAGCCTCTGACTATCTCCTCTATCAGGGCTGCAGCCTCTGACCATCTCCTCTATCAGGGCTGCAGCCTCTGACCATCTCCTCTATCAGGGCTGCAGCCTCTGACCATCTAGCCTATCAGGGCTGCAGCCTCTGACCATCTCCTCTATCAGGGCTACAGAATTTGGCTATATCCATATGTGTGTGTATGTATAACATTAAATATTCATTGAATTTTATGTGCAGCCCCTTGCTTATGTCGGGGGCTGCACTTTCATATCAAGAAAGTTGACCACCACTGCCCCAGAATATGTGAAAAGGAGACTAACACTCCATCTGTTGGCTGGAAAGGAAACTACATGATAATAATATGCAAATACCATATTTACCAAAAATAATACAAAAAAAAATATAATTTAATTATTTTTTTACCCCTGACCATAATAAAGAAACAATATGTACAAAACCCCCAATACATTCCCTTTAACCTTCGCTAATCTTGCTGTAAAAGCGCGGCATGTGACCACTGTGTGTATTGTTGCCCTACGGCATGTTCTGTGCCTCTGGAGAAACTTCCCTGGAATCCTCGTCCCTCTGCTCTCGATGCGCAGCCCTCGGGCTAAACTTCAGGTTGAAAAGTTTATCATTTCAGTGTTTTAAGCCCTCGGTGTCACAGCAAGTCCCAACCCATCACAGGTCTCCGATGACATTTCTAACATTGCTGCCTGACAGTCCGGAGACCATAGAGTTCATCAACAATTTGGGGCCCCCGGACTGAAATATACGAGCTCTGAGTGTTCAGTGTATACAATGACGCGGGACTGAGGACCTGATTACTGCCTTGCAGTGTTATTGCTCGTTATGTCGCACATTACCATGCATTGCATTAAAGCAGCTGTCAATTCACAGCTAATGTGCTAAAAAAATCGCACCTGACCTTCTTATTTCCAACTGCTACCATGCATCGCAGCACGCTACAACACAGGTGTGATGCCTTGGGGTGCAATCCAAAATAGCACTGCAATGCAGCACCTCGTGTTATGTACGTTACTACGCGTTGTACTAACGCGCGTGATAATGCGTGATAAGTTACAATGGCGCAAAAGTATAAATTGGCCCTGTCTCCAGACAACTTTTATAAAGGTTTAGGACTGGAGAAGATATTTTTATTTATTTATTTATCTCAGGTACTTATATAGCGCTGTCAATTTTAAGCAGTGCTTTACATATACATTGCACATTCACATCAGTCCCTACCCTCAAGGAGCTTACAATCTAAGCTCCCTAACTCACATTCATACACAGTAGGGCCAATTTTATACATGATCCAATTAACCTACCAGCATGTCTTTGGAGTGTGGGAGGAAACCCACACAGGCACAGGGAGAACATGCAAACTCCAGGCAGGTAGTGTCGTGGTTGGGATTCGAACCAGCGACCCTCTTGCTGCTAGGTGAAAGTGCTAACCACTACACCACTACGCCGCCAAAAGATATAAAAGATATAAAAGATATAAAAGATATAAAAGATATAAAAGATACAAAAGATAGCGCTGTCAGTTTTTTTATTTGTCTTCCTTAAAGCAGTATTAACAAACCTTTATTATATTGCAGCTTCCCAATTCTTTAGATGTGATAGTTGCATTTGTTTTCTTTTCTAGACTTTCTTCTATTTTCGTCTGCTGAAGTAATGCTGGCCATACACTAGCCGAAAAAGCGTGCAAAAATCTGTCATTTGGTCCATTCGTTCGTTTTCGTCCAGTTAAAGCGGAGTTCCGGCACAAAAACGATATTTTTTTTTTGTGCCCCTCCGCTAGTTCAACATTACCTGAAAAGGAATTGGATAGTTATTTTTTTTTTTTTTGTTTACTTACCTTTTAATTGAAGATCGTAAATACTCACCTCAGAGTACTTCCTCCCTCGGAGCCGCGGCTCACCCCGTCACTTCCTGTCTCGCTATGATTCCTGGGAGCTGAACGTCATCGCTCCCAGGAATCAATGCGACGGCACCGGCCCCGCTCATCACTTCCGGGCGACGCCGCATTCCCCTGCTAAACAGCTTCTGGGCATGCCCAGAAGCTGTGGAGGAATGCGGCGCCGCACCGGAAGTGACGAGAGGGGCCGGTGCAGGCGCATTCTGGGACAAGAAGACGCGGAAGAAGACACCGAAGAGGACCGCGCCGGCTTCAGCTGCCCACAAGAGAGATGGAAACGCTGTGGAAGAAATGTTATAAGTGAGTATTTCTTCTAAAAGGTAAGTGCGAACCGGGACAGATCAGAGGCTATCCATTGTGGAATGTGCTAGCCCTGACTGTCCCGGGGGTATGTTTGTTAAAAATTGACTTCTGTGCCCGGAACTCCGCTTTAAAGCGGAGTTCCAGCCATTTACTCACCTGTCCAACGGTCCAGCGATGCGGCCGCCGGAAGCCTCGATCCTCTCCCACGGCGCCGGCATCACTGCTGTGGGCACCCGGCTGTTACAGTTTGCGGCTTCACAGCCGGGTGCCCACTGCGCATGCGCGAGTCGCGCTGCGCGCCGTGATTGGCCGGCAATCTTCTGGGACCTCTGACGTGTCCCAGAAGATTGCAGGGAGGGAGGGGGAGAGGAGAACTTCCGCTCAGGGCGCCGCGGCGCTCCGAGCGGAAGTGGGAGCGGGTACCTGTCAAAACTAGGTACCCGCTCCCCCCCCCAAAAAATGACATGCCAAATGTGGCATGTCGGGGGGTCAGGACTCCCTAAAGCGGAAGTTCCACTTTTGGGTGGAACTCCGCTTTAACAGGCACAAATAGAAAATCGGTTTTAACTTTAGGTGACCGAGCTATGTTTCTCAGATGTCTGTTTAGTAGTATCCTGCTTTTTGACTTTTAACTACAGGTAAGCCTATAATAAGGCTTACCTGTAGGTAAAATTATTATCTCCTAAACCTGCACGGTTTATGAGATATTACCACTGCATGCAGCCGCTGACGAGTGCGGCGCATGCGCTCTGAAGGTCCGATGGACCTTCAGAGTTCCTTGCCGGAAAATTACACCCGCGCACATGCGCGGGAGTGACGTCATTGCGGCTCCGGCCACACACAGCGCCGGAGCCGCCGGGAAGTGAAGGGAAATCTTTGCAATGGTTCGGCGGCTCCGGCGCTGTGTGTGGCCGGAGCCGCCGAACCCAGAAGAGACGCCGAGGGATCATGTCTTTGTTCTTTGTTCTTCTTTGATCATGGGCTTTGTTCTAAGGTAAGTTTTTCATAATGAGCTAGTATGCGATGCATACTAGCTCATTATGCCTTTGTCTTGCAGGGTTTTTTTTTTTTTTTCATTACAGTATACTACCGCTTTAAGCAGTGTAAAATTTTGGATTGAATAAATAGAAAGGCTTAGGGCCTTTTCACACTGATTCCTTTTTTATGCATTTTTGGGGTAAAAAAAGCAGAAGAGAAATGCATGAAAAATGTATCCCTTTAGATCGTATGGAACACCACGGGGTGCAGTGCATGCTGGAGCTTTGATGCGATTTTCAACAGTGCACCAAAAATGCATATCCCATTGATTTCTATAGAAAATGCATCAACTTCCACAGGTGCATGATTATATTCAGTCCAGAGCATGCGGCAAAAATGCATGTGCCTTTTTACCACAATTATTCAACAAAGCAGTGTGAAAACACCCAAATACATGGGTAAGTAAAGCTGACCCCCGTCTGTGTATTTCAGTGGTTTATTCAGCTCTTTGCCTGAAAATTTACCGCCGACGCACAGATCTCCGCCTTGATCAGACCACCCTAGGGTAATCCTACACATCCTCATTACATTTTTCTGTCATAAAAGTCAGACCTTCCTGGTATAAAAGTATCCCGGTGAGCAGCTCCTTTCATTCCTAATGCCTTCTTCTGGAAATCGCTTTCGTTATTTTTATCAGATGATGGATATACGCGCTCATTTCTCTTCCTAATGATGGCAAAACGAAAGCAGCGATCCATCTTTTTTGTTTCCCTATAATTATGTCATTGCCCATAGCAAACGGATTTAATGTGGATTTGCAGTAGTTTGGAATAAGGGAACCTGATTCCTGATTGGGTGGAATTATTGACCAGTATACTTTCTTTGACCGTAACATATTTTTTTTGAAAGTGGGACTCCAGTTATTTTTGATAGGTATTAAAGTATAACTATGGGTAAAACTTATTATTTTTTTTTTTTTTTAATTTTAGTTACAACCCCTGTCAGATATTTTTTTGCCATCTGTGTCCCATTGCAAAGATTTCCCTTCACTTCCTGTCCCATAGCCAAACAGGAAGTGAGAGGAAATCCCTGCAAATTAACCCCTTAAGGACCAGGCCTATTTCTGACACATGTTGTTTACAAGTTAAAATCAATATCTTTAGCTAGAAAATGACATAGAAACCCCCAAACATTATGTCTATGTATATATATATATATATATATATATATATATATATATATATATATATATATATATATATATGTGTGTGTGTGTGTGTGTGTGTGTGTGTGTGTGTGTATGTATGTATATATATATATATATATATATATATATATATATATATATGTGTGTGTGTGTCTGTATATATGTATATGTAAATGTACGTATGTATATGTATGTGTATGTATGTATGTGTATGTGTATGTGTATATATATATATATATATATATATATATATATATATATATGTGTATGTATGTGTGTGTATGTAATATATATATATATACATATATACACACATATTTTAGCAAAGACTTTGGAGAATAACATGGCAATTGTTGCAATATTTTTTTGTCCCACAGTATTTGCGCAGCGGTCTTTCAGATGCAATTTTTTAAAAAAAAATAAATTTCAATGCATTTAAAAAAAAAAAAAACTAAACCAGTAAAGTTAGCCCAATTTCTTTGTATATTGTAAAAGAGGATATCACGCCGAGTAAATAGATACCTAACATGTTACGGCTGAAAATTGCGCACACTCGTGGAATGGTGACAAGCTACGGTACTTAAAAATCTCCATAGGCGACGCTTTTAAAATGTTTTAACGGTTACCAGTTTAGAGTTACATTGTAGGTCTTTTTTAAGAACTATTTCTTTTGCTCTGGCGATTGCGGCTCAGCAGGGTGGTCAAGAGTAGCAAGTAGGGAAGAGGACAGGGGGTCAGTAGGGCAGAGGACAGGGGGTCAGCAGGGCAGTGTATAGGGGCTAGCAGTGCAAAGGGTGAGGTCAGCAGGGCATAGGACAGGGATCAGTGGGGCATAGGATGGCATCAGCAGAGCATAGTAAAGTGGGGCCAGAGGGCATAGGACAGCATCATCAGGGCATAGGATGGAGGCAGTAGGGGAGCGTACAGGGGGTCAGCGGGGGAAAAGGACGGCATCAGCAGAGCATAGGATGGGGTCAATAGGGAAGACTAGAGAGGGTCAGCGGGGCATAGGACAGTGGCAGCAGGGCAAAGGATGAGGTCAGCAGGGAATAGGGGAGGGGTTAGTAGGGCATAGGAGCATAGGATGGGGTCAGGGGGGCATAGGACAGGGTCAGAAAGGTATAGGACAGGCTAGCTGGGCATGGGACAGGGTAGGTAGGGCAGAGGATAGGGTCACTGCTAGCAGGGTTCTCAGCAGAGCCGCTCTTCCCAACACTGCACACAGCTGAGGTTGGAGTGTTTTACAGACACAACCTTGATCTGCACAGTATCATTATGTAGCTGGCTGCTGCAGCTCTGCTGGCTTTACATTTTGAGAGTTTTATAGGTCAGAACTGCAACAGCCAGCTACACACTTTACAGATTGTCTGTTAAAGAATATAATTTGAGCTGTGTGCAGTGCAGGTAGAAGCATCTCTGCTGCATGTCTTGTGTGAGAATGCAATCTGAGGATGGGGGGGTGGGCTTACCAATCCAGGCACAGCATCCATGGGGGGGGGGGAAGGTGCACCACCCCCTAGATCCAGCTATACTCAACAATCCAGCGGAGTGAGGTAGATGGGACACAAAGCCAGCCGCAACTCTCCGGCCAGCTTTGTTGATGTCTGGCTCGCTTGTAGGGGGTTGGCAACCCTTGCTAAGTGGATGGAAATCCAAGTGACAGGGAGGCCGCATGGGCCCCCTGAAGAATGGGTAGGGTCGCCATTGCGACCCTTGACACTACGCCCATTGTGTCTCCCCTCTGGCATGTGTCACCCAGGTGCGGTCCGCACCCCCATAGCGACACCAGTGCCTGCCAGTAACCCACTCCTGTCGTAGAGTGACAACCCTCACTCCACTGTATCTATGGAGGGAGAAGTCATGGTTGTCACCCAGACTTGACCTCAAACATGACCTCCTCTCTCCATCTCTATTACAAGAATAACAGGGGGATTCGTAGTTTACAGAAGGAATATATATTAGTTCAGTTCCCAGGAATGAAACTGGATTTCTGGCAGGGACAGCAGTAATTTTCTGTATGTGCTAAAAGTGGTCTTTGCCTGAAAAAAAGGAAACTAATGGATCCACCACCTCTAAGGTCTGGTGGGCTACAATACATTACATTTTTGGATTTTTTGGGGTTTAAATATCCTATAAAGTAGCAGAAAACACACTGTAGCAATATGGCCCTCTACAGGTTAGAAAATGGTACTGCAGTCCATGTGTTGCCCATATATGAAGTCTCCAGCTTTTTTTTTATAACTTGGGCATTATTTATTCTGAAACACGAGCAGCGCTGGACCTCGAAGAGGACTTTCTTCGGGGACAGCATTTTAAAGAAGGCCTAGTGTCAGAGCAAGACTTTTTTTTTTTCTTTTTATCACCCTCTGGGCTTCTGTATTTTTTCAAAAGATGGGGTTGGGCCTTCAGCTACAGTTTTTTTGGTTTGCTTTTCTGTAATAATAATTTTATTAACGCATAAGGGTATCTCAGATCATGTATGGTAAGAATTGCCATTATTACAATACTAAGCAATAATGAAAAGATTCCTCCTCTTGGTGGGATTTTGTAGGCAATGAATAAAGAAAGGGCTTAAAAATTCATAAATTTTATTGAACAGTTATAGAAAAATACACAATAAAAATGCATATACAAAGCAGAGCAAAATAGCTCCTGGCAATAGTGATAATAGCAACACACGTCATGGCTGACACCCCTAAGTAGAGGGAAAAATCCAACGCGTTTCAAAATATCTTGAACTTTTAGTTCTATTCTTCCTCAGGGATTATTTTCCCACTCTACAATAGAAAGAACGACAATAGTTACATAATTCACATTTCTGCATGGGATCAAAGTTACCCTATATACATGTAGAGATGCTGTGCCATCACTGACCACAGGGGGAGAGAAGACCCAAAAGAAAATCCTTCCTCCAAACAAGCCAGATACTGTACATAATATTCAAAATATTCATATGAGCCGTTATTTTCCCCAAGAGGGGGTGAGGCCATCTCCAAAGACCTCCTGTAGGACCGTGGGATGTATGTACGAGTCCCAAAGAGAGAGGGGGGGGGGGCACGGTAACCACTATTTGAAAAAATAATAAATGAAACATATAAGTATATGTATCACCAATATGTAGGGAAAACCCCCAAAACCACACTGGCTGCACATATTAATGTAACGCTCCTGCGTTTTTGTAGTAGGCTGGATTTGCAGCTGCAGAATCTCCACTCAGTAGTCATGTAGAGATGTGTTGAATAACCAGATCCAACTCTCCAGACTCATCACTGTGGGCCTGTCAGCTTCAGCATACAGATATACACACTCAATAAGATGTTCCTGGAGTGATAGGATGTATATGATAGTATGAAGATGATGTGCTGAAGGGACAGGTGTGAACAGTGACAGAGATGGTAAGCACTTGATAGAAATGTTCAGGAGAGTATTAGATGGTATTAGGTAGAATGCAGATAGGTTAGTAATCGAGTATGGTAACAGGTGGTAAGGACAGCAGATGACAAATACAGGATAGACTAACCCAGTGCAAGGATAGATGGTAGTAGACTCAAGAGCTAGCAATCTATGTAACAGTGCAGATGATAGAATTAGTATGCATAGATAGTAACAGTCCTTAATATGCAGAGGTAGATAGTGTAAGTAAGGTTATGGAGGATTCCCCTGTGGGGTACTTATCACTAGTAAGGTTAGTAGTAGAAGGGTCCAGTAGTGAGGGAGTGATCCAGTAGCGAGATACAGGGATCAGTAGCGAGGTTCCGGTCTGTTTCCAAGTAAAAGAGAATAGCTGGAGGTTCCGGTAGCAAGACAAGCTTGTAAGCATGTGGACACACAGGCAGGTTGAACGAACAACGTGAGAGAGAACGCCGGCGGTTGAAATAGCCGCTCTGCGGCGCTCGGCGATGACGTCATCCGTCTTAAAGGTGTATGCGTACCACCTAATTAGAAAGGTGGGACGCATATTTGAAAAGAAAATGGAAAACGAGGGTACCAGAGGTACCAGAATCTTACAATTAATATGCAAAAAACAAAAAACACAAAAGCCAAATAAAATAAATTATTATAATGTCTAGGGAGTCAACAACATTTTATTAACTTCTCTGCATTATCTACATTTTTATTTTCTCCAGAACATCGCTTCCCCAAGTGTCACATGAGGTCGGATTCAATGTCCTACAGCACTCACACCTCGCTTGCTGTCGAACGCTCGCTGTCCCCCCTGACAGAACAGGAAGGTGAGGCATACCTGGAAAGATGCGGCAGTATTCGGAGGCACACAGTCGCCAACGCTCACACAGACATCCAACTCCTCATCATGCACCCCCGATCGGAGGACACGGAGCTCTCAGACGAATGTCTGCTCCTTCAACCCAACTTCACCCAGCGACAGTTTAGCAGCGAACCGAACATTGCGGACAGTCCAACAGAACTGCTGAGTACCTCTCTGCAAGACGAGTCCGAACACAACTGTCCGACCCCCAGCTGACCCTTGACTCCCGTCTTGATAACCAGGACACCAGTCTCAGCAATAATACATATCACGCTACTTGAAATGGGGACCAGAAACTGAATTTTAGCAGCTGGAATCCCATATTAGGAGTGTTTCACAGTCTAACACACTGGTTGGTGGAAAGTCAAGATTGCCTTTTTAAGGAACTGCCCAGCAAAACGATTTTATTTATAGTTATGGATAGAGTGGGAAAGGGTTAGAACTTCTGTTGGGGTTTTATTTCTGTGCAAGACGAGTGAAAACAATGAGGCCATGGATTTAGCTTGTCATCAGATTAATCTGATTATGACTGGGCACTGGGGTTCTGGTGAGGCTGAATGCTACAAAAAACGGGTTTCCTCAAAAGAAGAGTGTCGCTTTTTGCCAGCACACTACGGATCTTCAGATTACATTCAAACATTTTTTAATTGAACAACGATCACATCACAAACAGCAGAGTGCAAGGTTTCAGAGAAGCGCAGGACCCCTTCATCGGGCATGTGATGTCATTGCATTCTTGAAGAAGGGGTCATTACATGCCTGGCGAACGGGGTCATCACACGCCTGGTGAAAGGGGTCATCACACGCCTGGCGAAAGGAGTCATCACACGCCTGGCGAAAGGGGTCATCACACGCCTGGCGAAAGGGGTCATCACAGGCCTGGCACAGGGGTCATCATAGGCCTGGCGAAAGGGGTCATCACACGCCTGGCGAAAGGGGTCATCACACGCCTGGCGAAAGGGGTCATCACACGCCTGGCGAAAGGGGTCATCACAGGCCTGGCACAGGGGTCATCACACGCCTGGCGAAAGGGGTCATCACAGGCCTGGCACAGGGGTCATCACACGCCTGGCGAAAGGGGTCATCACAGGCCTGGCACAGGGGTCATCACACGCCTGGCGAAAGGGGTCATCACACGCCTGGCGAAAGGGGTCATCACAGGCCTGGCGAAAAGGGGTCATCACACACCTGGCGAAAGGGGTCATCACACTCCTGGCGAAAGGGGTCATCACAGGCCTGTCACATGGGGTCATCACACGCATGGCGAAAGGGGTCATCACACACCTGGAGAAAGGGGTCATCACACGCCTGGCTCAGGGGACATCACACACCTTATGAAGGGGTCATCACAGGCCCGACGAAGGGGTCCTGCGCAGCTCCGAAATGTTGCACTTTGCTGTTTGTGATGTGATCGTTCGTCAATAAAAAAACAATTGGACGTAATCTGAAGATCCGTGGTATGCTGGCAAATATCTTGGCATGTTCCAGTTTCCAGCTGGTGGTTGCTGCCACACCAATTATTTTAGACATTATTTCAGGAAAGTGCGCAATGGGAATATGGACGATTCCACATATGGAGAGTGCCCAAAATTGAGGACTACAAATACAAAGTATAATAAGGACACCCGACAGTATTTCTAGGAATCCAAAATATTTTAACTTTGGATCACAGGAATAATTCTGTCCTTGGACAGAAAGTGATAACAAATTAAAACATCAGAGAGGAAATTTCCCAATGGTGACATCTGTATCCTGACCTGACCCTACAATGGGACAAAGGGTTGTGGAAAAATCCCAAGTGTTACAGTTGTCACCAGAACATGAACGCAGGGGAAATTTTCCATTTGGGATATCTGTGCTGGTGCTTGTTGTCAGGGAGAGGCGATCTCACAATGGGGGACACCTGTTCTGATGATCATTTTCCCAGGACAGGAAGTGATGACAAATTCAAAATTTTACAGGTGCCATCAGAGCAAAAATTTCCCAATGATGATATCTGTAATCTGACATTGTCGCTGGGACCAAGTTTTTTTGGCGGATCCAAAATATTACAGATGTTGCCAAAACTGAAAAAGATGGAAAACCTTGAACAAATGAGAACTTCCAAAGTATTTCATCTCCCTTTGAAGAGATCCCTCTCACTTCCTGTTGTGTCTCTATGACAGGAAATGAGAGAAAGTCCAGAGGCAGCAAAACAAAATTTGCAAAACCTCTAAACTTCTGCACTGTAACCAAAACTAGAAGAAACATTTTAGATGGAGATAAACTTTTAAGTCAAAGTGTATGTCCACCCAAAAACGTTTTTCTTAGTTTTTGATATAGTGGGAAAAAGTAAGAGCTCCTGTCAAGTTTTTACTCCTATCTGGGACTCCATTAGAGAGATTTCCCCTCATTTCCTGTCCTGCTGGCAGATTTTTACTGGACAGGAAGGGAAGAGGGACCTTCCAACAAACTGCTAAAAACTCTTTAGAAGAATAGGGGAAGGTGAGAACACCCACCAGATTTTTATTTCTGGAATAGGGACGGAGTGTGCAAGAAAATGGAATAAAGATGGCTGCATATGTAAAGTCCAGATTTAATTACATGCCATGGAAATCCCAACGCGTTTCAGGGTTTTAAAGGGTCCTCCTTCATTCATGGATACAGAAAGACATAAACACGGGAGCGTGGGATTCCATTAAAAGCTGGTATTATTTATTACAAAATTAAAATGGAATACTTACATTCAAGTTTCTGTATTTCTGCATAAGCAGTCAGCAGAGGGTTATATCCCTTCGAATAAGGGGGCTGAATGAGGCAGTGGTGGATAATCCCAGTGCCACCAGTATGGGGACACACTCTAGATGAGAGATGGTTTGAGCACCACCACCGTTATTTCTCGTGGCCACACACTCCACGTCCATCATTGAGGAAGTAACGTGTTTGGAGGGCATTCCCTCTTTGTCAAATCCCTTCACCGGGGATTGGAATTTTTGAACAAATTGGTTGTTGGTTGGCTTATCTGGCATTTCTGGTAATTATACTAATTACCCCTCAGGATCCCCATATGTTAATATTCCAGTACAGTGTTCAGCAGTACCATGCCCAGGTGAAGGGCCCTTCAAACACCCGAAACGTGGTGGATTTTTAAAATATAAAAGTTTGCATTAAATTAAATTTGAACTTTTTTCTGCTTTGGTGCTTATCTCCTTGCACACCAAGTCCCATCTCAAGCAAAGATCTGACCTCCATCCACCAATCCTGGAAGAGCTTCCTAAGAAAAATTCCCTCTATATTGTTAAAGACCTTATTGAGAACACCTACTCTCTAAGGGCCGGTTCCCATTTGTGCGGTGCAGTTTTAGGTGTGTTTTACATGCGTTTTGGGCATGTGTTTGAACTCTATATAATGCGTTTTTGATGGAAATTAATCATAGATGCGGCATGCAAGACTTTTTTCATCTCCCCACACCTAAAACACACATAATATGCACGTGTATGAACTGGGCCTAAAGGCTCTTCAGAGAGCATCCCACAGACAGTAAAGAGGTGTTGTATTGCTTCCTCACTGCCTGTTTAACCCTGTAATGAAGGACTACCATGCTGCAACCACAGACATTGTGCCCAACTGTGGGGCAGTTGCAGCACAGCCCTATTCACTTTAACTCAGGCGTGCCTGCCAAGCGTGACAGGGGTGTACAATTCCTGGCACGGCCTTCAAGCAAAGCATAGGGGGTTGACAGGGGCTGTCTGGCAATTTTCGGCCCAGGGGGTAAGTAAAAACCAACCAGCATCTCAGCCCCCCTCCCACTCTCCCTCTTCCTGACCTCCATTCCAGGTTGAAGCTCCGCTTCAGGTACTCTCTACTCACTGGCCAAATCCAGGTCCCCAACCTAGCCAGCAGGGGGCAGTTGAGGGGAGCTGGGACAGTTCGGTCGGGGCTGCCTGGGAGAGGAGAGTCTCCAGTGGGGCATAGAACTGGCTTCTGCTCAGACACCGTTTACACCAGGCATGTCCAACCTGCGGCCCGGAACCACAGGCAATGCAGCCCACTACCCCCTGACAATCTTTTTTTTATTTGCTGGGGAGGAAGGAAGTCGGGTCGGGGGCACGGCCACAGTGGCTTCCAACTAACGGTAGGGGGGGCAGCATGTGCAGTGTTTCTGACTCCTACCACCAGAACCACTTCGAATCACTGAAGTGGTCATGGTGGTTAGAGTGTTCCTTTATGATCTCTCAGAAGAAGTAAACCTCCGTATACCGATTCCATTTATTTTGATCGTCCTCTAGTTGTGTTAAATTAGTGCGGGGGGGGGGGGGGGCGCGGCGGCGCGGGAAGAGTGTGACAGCGTTGTATCATTTATATATCTTAACTATAGTATATATTTTATATGCGGCCCGAGAAAATTTCTCGACACTCAATGTGGCCCAGAGAAGCCAAAAGGTTGGACACCCATGGTTTACACCATCCATGCTGGGGGGGGGGCCTGCGCTCTGTCCTTGTCTTTATCCCGCTCTCAGTAAGTCAGTGGTGGGGACTTTTTACTTCTCTTCAACGAGAACCCTTTAGGCATGTCTGTAGCAGAAGCAGTGCAGCCTTTTTACGGGGCATCAGAGCGGCCCTGGGGGCAATTGCCCCCTCTGTCCCCTGGCCCAGTCCTCCCCTGGGGGTTGAAGTATGTGTATACCTCCGGCCACTGCAGCTAAAGAGAGAGCCATTGAGGGGTGGTAAAAATTTGGTTTTACCACCTCTAACCACAAGTGTAAAAGAGCCCTAAGACAGGGGCGTAACTACAGGGGTTGCAGGGGTTGCAATCGCTACCGGGCCCCATGCTCCAGGGGGCCCAGTAGCAAACCAGTGGGTGAACTTCCAGGATCGCAAAGGTCACACTTGTGACCGGACCCTGGCATTGCACCACTGTGGGGAGGCCCCAAGATTGCAGGAAGGGGGCCCACTGCAGAACTTGTGAAAGAATCCTGCTGCGGGACCATAATAAAAGGCCATGCAACGAGTGTAAAGAGCCCCAGGATTAGTGGGAAGAGCCCTGGGCTTGAAGGTAAGGGCCTCGGCCAGGGGTCTGGGGGGCCCTTCATGGTTTCTTGCATCAGGGCCCTGAAGGTTCTAGTTACGCCTCTGCCCTAAGAGATCCAGCACCCCACACTTTCCTTCTGTTTCCCAGACTTTTT
Source organism: Pelophylax lessonae (assembly GCF_965119305.1). NCBI lineage: Eukaryota > Metazoa > Chordata > Amphibia > Anura > Ranidae > Pelophylax > Pelophylax lessonae. Next base: position 27,325,773 of record NC_138777.1, read on the forward strand.
ATCCCTGTCGGTGTCTCTTTTGTAGATTTTCCATCACTTCCCGTCTGGTAAAACTGTTGTCAGCAGGAAATCTCTCAAACAGAACCCCGGATAGCAGAAAAAGCCCAACAAGCGCTCTAATCATCCTCTACTCTATCCAGGACAAACAAAAATAGTTTTGGCTATACATATGTTGAAAAATGTTTTGGATTAGATTCGTCAGGTTGATAAAATTTACCAACAACTGGGTGGTGTGGGGACCTCCCTAAACTGACCCTTCAAGTCATCTCAAGACTGGACGGATCAAATCTGAAATGGGATCTATAGTGTATAACTACATTTTCTATGCAAAACATACTTCAGTGCATTTTAAAAAGTATTCCATTGGTAGTTTGCTTCTGCAAGGACACTTTGAGGGTCAGTCCACCCAAAACTGATATTTCGGGGTCATCTTCTGGTATATCTCATAAGCTGGCCCTTCTAAAGCCTCGTACACACGCAACGAATTTCCGCCGACCGGTTGTCCGTCTTTTGTCCAGAGTGGTGTCTGTTGGTTGGAATGTGCTCTAGACTGCACACAAATTTTCCCGTACGACAGAATTCTACTTCAGAAGTGATGTCATGTGTTGGATTGCTTTCTTTGTGTTCTTTCATCTCTGAGCATGCCTAGTCTTGCTCATAAGATTTTTCCCCATCGAAATCTGTACTAATGAGACGAAAATCGAACGTGTTTTGATGGTCGACAAAAAATTATATAGCATGCACACCAGGATTTTTTCGTCCGAAAAGTCGGAGTCGGTTGTCGGAAGCACCATACTAACAAGCCGAAAATCGGCAGATCGGTCGTCGGACGAAAATTCCCGGCCGAATTTCAACTCGTGTGTACGGGGCTTTACAGTGGATTTGTGGCAATAACTAAAAGTTACCAAAAATGACTGAACAAAGCCACTTACTGCTCATTTTGTTTTGTTTTATTGATCTGAACTGTTGGTGGGAGGTTGCTTTCATCTTTTTGAGTCTTCCAATGTCAAAGTCCGGGACAAATGGCCCTGTGTATGGCCACAGTTTGGGACTCCACTGGTAAGATCCTCTTCTCTGAGCTCCCGTCTCTTAGCAAAGGATCTCACTCTTCTATTTGGATTAATTACCCTGAAAATACTGCAGAAAAAGAGTGGAAAACTCTCTACAGTAGTTACCATGGGCCCACCCAGATGTATGATTTGGATAAATGCAGTGCCTCTATAGGAAAAATGTTATTCATTCATAAAAAATAGTATGTTTTGGGAAAATGCTGCATTATAACCCTTAGATGGAGCTGAGGATAATAGGAAAATAATAGTTATTTCTTATAACACTAAAAGAGCAGTCAAAAGAAAATATTGCATTAGGGCCATGAGATGGAGCTGAGGATCATAAGCAAAAAAAAAAAAAATGTAGTTCCTATTATCCTAACAGAGTGGTTAGAGACAATATTGCATTAAGACCACTAGATGGAGCTGAGGATCATAGGAAAAAAATACTTATTTGCTATTATCCTAACAGAGTAGTTAGGGAAGATACCATATTATGGCCACTAGATGGAGCTGAGGATCATAGGAAAAAAATACTTTTTTCCTATTATCCTAACAGAGTGGTTAGGGAAGATACCATTTTATGGCCACTAGATGGAGCTGAGGATCATAGGAAAAAAATACTTATTTGCTATTATCCTAACAGAGTAGTTAGGGAAAATACCATCTTAATGCCACTGGATGGAGCTGAGGATCATAGGAAAAAAAATACTTATTTCCTATGATCCTAACAGAGTGGTTAGGGAAGATACCATTTTATGGCCACTAGATGGAGCTGAGGATCATAGGAAAAAAATACTTATTTGCTATTATCCTAACAAAGTAGTTAGGGAAGATACCATATTATGGCCACTAGATGGAGCTGAAGATCAAATGAAATACTTATTTGCTATTATCCTAACAGAGTAGTTAGGGAAGATACCATATTATGGCCACTACTAGATGGAGCTGAAGATCAAATGAAATACTTATTTCCTGTGATACTAACAGAGCGTTTAGGGGAAATACCACATTAAAGATACTAGATGGAGCTGAGGATTATAGTAAAGAAATACCTATTTCCTATGATCCTAACAGAGTGGTTGAGGAAAATACCACATTAAAGTCACTAGATGGAGCTGAGGATCATAGGAAAAAAATACTTATTTGCTATTATCAAAACAGAGTAGTTAGGGAAGATACCATATTATGGCCACTAGGTGGAGCTGAGCATCATAGGAAAAAAATACTTATTTGCTATTATCCTAACAAAGTAGTTAGGGAAGATACCATATTATGGCCACTAGGTGGAGCTGAGCATCATAGGAAAAAAATACTTATTTGCTATTATCCTAACAGAGTAGTTAGGGAAGATACCATATTATGGCCACTAGATGGAGCTGAAGATCAAATGAAATACTTATTTCCTGTGATCCTAACAGAGCGTTTAGGGGAAATACCACATTAAAGATACTAGATGGAGCTGAGGATTATAGTAAAGAAATACTTATTTCCTATGATCCTAACAGAGTGGTTAGGGAAAATACAACATTAAAGCCACTAGATGGAGCTGAGGATCATAGGACTAAAATATGTATTTCCTATGATCCTAACAGAGTGGTTAGGGAAGATACTGCATTATGGCCACCAGATGGATAAATACGTATTTCCTATGATCCTAACAGAGTGGTTAGAAAAAAATTCTCATTATGTATTGTCCACCAGATGGAGCTGAGGATTATAGGAAATAAATACCTATTTCCTTTGATCCTAATAGTGTGGTTAGTGAAAATACCACATTATGAACATCAGATGGAGCTGAGGATCATAAATACTTATTTCCTATTATCCTCAGCTCCATCTAGTGGTCATAATGTGGTATTTTCCCTAACCACTCGTTTTCTTTTTTTATGAATGAATAACATTTGACCCGTAGCAGAAATAGGAGTTTATTTGATCTTGCCTCATTTGTGCAGAACAAATGTATCAGTAGTTTTGCTGGACAAATAGCTATGCAAATATTTTTTAAAAGAGCACCTTATAGTGTGAATGGGCCCTTAGTGAAATAGGAAACCAGAAGATGACTGAACCCAACCAGAATCCACCCAGAAATCAAATATCTGTTTTGGATGGAACTACCTTATTCTTATCAGGTGCATTAGGCGTTTTTTTCTCTTCTCTAAGACTTGAAGAGTGGAGTGGGAACAAAGAAACTGGATCAAATGGAAACCAGATTGCCCTAGTTCTAGTATGGCTGGATAGGGGACAGTAGGAGCCGTATATATCATGATTTACAGATCGTCCCAGTTTATAATGTTTACAAATCAAATTACTCAAAATTGTGACTGTACCCAAATAACTATAGGATATTCCGAAGAGGAGCGCCACACCAAACGTGTAGAGTCCAAAGAGTATTTCCTTTAAGTGGAGCATCAAGGGGCCCTCCCTTCATCTGAGCTTCAGGAGCTTGTTATTATATATTGCAGGAGTTGCTATATACAGTATATATTGCTGGACTCAATGAAGGACACGGATCCAGTATCTGGAGTATAATGGTTTGCTTGGTACAGTTTTCACAGCTGGTGTATGGCTGCAATCAACGGAAATGAAACCCTTGCATAGGAATTGTTTTACCCACCAAAAGTTTTGTGATACAACCAAATGGGTTGTGCTAAGGGGCTTTATAGGAGGGCTTGGCCCTGCCTTCTGATTGCCATTTAGGCTATTGCACTCGTGGCTTTCAACTGGAAATGTGTCCTTCCTGTAAAGTAGTGCGCCCAACTGCATAGAGTACCTTCAGTGCCAATTGGAAGGTTCTCTTTTTTTGCAAGCCTCCCCCAAACACATATGGCTTAAGCAAAATACAGATTGCTAAAAAAAAAAAAAAAAACAACTTACCTTGGCCTCCAACACTTCAGGTGACACAGGTCACCAAAATTCATCAACAATCTACTCCAGCCCATTGTAAGTTTTTTCTCACGTGGCTTCAAGCTTTTAGCTCTGCCGGGTGATGAGGCATTGGAGACCAGGGCCGGGGGAATTTTTTGATTTTTACGATCTGCTTTTTTTAGAAGTTGATTTGGCTCATGCACAGTGCTACAAGGGGCAATATGGAATGCATGAGAACCCAGAACCTCAGAAATAAACTCCCCAGGGGCCCACACTACTGGCTATTGACAGAAATTGCAAAATGCAGCTGCACTCGGGTATATGAGAGTCCTTGTGTAAAGCATGCGTATGGCCTACGTCTGTTGCGTATTTTCTCTGAGCACGTACATACAGCCACCCAGTGTTGTATCTTGGCCTAGGCCAACAAGGCCCAGGCCTAGGGCAGCACTTTGCAGGGGGGCAGCAAAAAAGCTGCACCCCACATTTAAAAAAAAAACAGTCTCCTCCTGGTTCCCGCACGAAAAGGGTCCCCACCGACTTGTACTACACTTTTAGTATAGTGCCCAGTCCTATAGGGCAAATCAGTCTGGCACCCCCATAAAGCAGTCACACTGCTACCTGCTGGTACTGATGGCCACTAGTAGGCTTCACTGATGGCCACTGATGAGGTGGCACTGATAAGTTGCACTGATGGGCACTGATAGGCTGCATTCATGGGCACTGATAGGCTGCACTGGTGGCCACTGATCGGGCTGTACTGATGAGGCCGCACTGATGGGCAGTAATGAGGCTGCACTGATGGGCACTGATAAGGCGGTTGTGATCTGAGGTTTACAGATGACAGGGCGGGTCATAAACAGGAAGGGGTGTGGCCTTTACAGGAAGAGATGGGTCATATTTAAATTAGGGGCTACACAAGTTTAGTCAGGCCTAGGGCAGCACAAAACCTAAATACACCACTTCAGCCACCTCTTGTGAATGCTGTCTATAGACATCTGTATGCAGCAGCTGTGGGTCCTGGAGATGTTTATACGGATGTTCTAGATCAGTGGTGGTGAACCTTGGCACCCCAGATGTTTTGAAACTACATTTCCCACGATGCCCATGCACTCTGCAGTGTAGTTGAGCAGCATCATGGGAAATGTAGTTCCAAAACATCTGGGGTGCCAAGGTTCGCCATCACTGTTCTAGATGGTCACACAGGCTGTTATGCCCCTTTGTGGCCAAGTGAATGGGTCCTAAAGCTTTTTGTGTTGGGGGGGGGGGGCAGTAGGGATGCAAAAATGTGACATGGAAGGTCCACTTTAAAGCGGATCCTCACCCTCTTCCCACCTCATTTTTTTTTTAACCCCCTGCTTACCTGGTTTAAGGTCCTGCAGAGATCCACTTCTCCTCTGCCCCCTGCTCGGTCCTGAGCCGCCATCTTTTTGCATGACGTCATTGGGAAGCTGACAGCTCTTTCGGGTTTAGCTGACCGCTCTACCAATGACGTGCCGCTAGGCTTTTCCCTTTCCTCCCTTCTCAATGAGGGACTATGCCTCCTGGGATATGTGACATACATATCCCAGGAGGCACTGTGAGCAACAATCGCCTAGACGAGTGACATGCATGGGGGGGGGGGGGGGGGCAAGCCCAATAGGCTTGAGGGGTGTAAAGAAGGCAACATCATATTGAGGGTGAACATCCACTTTAACTTCCATCTAGCCTGTGGTAAAAGGCCTTATAAAAACAGATTTCAGGGAATTACACCAGCTAATAGAACATTTCTAGACTATGTAAGTGAAAGAAATGTTTTTGAATTCTTCCAGTAACTGTTTAAAAAGCCCCAAAGCAGTGGTGGACATAGTCACCCATTGGCCCCTGTGTGTGAACAATTTCTGGTCCCCCCTGATAACTACAACCAAAGCAAAAGTTAACTCCAATGGGTAAATAGATAAGGGGTGGCCTTCACAATAACCTGAGCTCTCTCACTGATCATAATATTCAGCCGGGGGCAGACTCTTAAGACCCCCTTCGTCTACAGTCCAAAGGGAGAAGCATTCGGCATGTCCCGGTGCCGGTAATTGAAGGAAATGCTCACTGCCCCTTAGAATAATACATTTTAAGAGAACGGTTGGGGTATTGTGAAGAGTATCTCCTGCAACTTTCCCTAGAAGTTAGCAACATCCAGATCTATGTCCAATCCACAGAGAGTACATTTGGGTCCCTAAATCCCAAAGGGCCCTTGTGCAGCTTCAAAGCCTGCCCCAAAACCCACCCCCGAGCATCCCATACTCACCTGTGGTGCACTCCCCCCATGGTTCTGTTGGAATCCTTTGAAAATACCTTGAGCTTAATGGCATGGAGGAGCAAGTGACCACCTCCCAGGTTGCAGTGCTCAGACCTGGTCACGATAATACCATCAACGCTGTTGCTGTGTAAGCTCTGACACAATTCAAGGTGGAGCTGATGTGAGGTTTGGACCCAAGGCCCCAGTGGGGAATGATGGAGGGGACATAGTGAAGGTGAATGTAAAAGGGTTGGAGGGGAACTGAATAGGCAAAGTGACAAAGTCCAACATTTGCTGATCTCCCAAGGCTAGTGATGAGATGAGCCTTGCGACAAGCCTGTGCATACTTCCCTCCGGTGTAAGGTGGTGCTACTTTACAGATGAAGCTTGAAAGAATCTTTTTATGTTTCTATGTATGCAGGAGAGTGATTTGAACTGGAAGAGCAAATAAATTATATTTATTTAAAGTTGGCATATGGTCTACTTTTGTCTGCAATGGGACAGGTATCAGGCCTGCGAGACCCATGATGTCCTCAACACTGTTCAAAGGTCTTCTAAATATTTGCAGTTTCTCTTTTTTAGTGGTAATCTGTAGGGATTGCTGTTAGCTTCTCTTCTGAAGAGCTAAAATTGAACCAAGTAAGCCACATAAGCCCTCATTTACTGTATGAAGCTGCAGCCAATGCTGTATCTTGGCCTAGGCCAAAAAGGCCCAGGCCTAGGGTAGCACTTTGCAGGGGGGCAGCAAAAAAGCTGCACCCCACATGGAAAAAAAACAGCCTCCTTCTGGCTCCCACACGAAAAGGGTCCCCACCGGCTTGCACTACACTTTTAGTATAGTGCCAGTCCTATGGGGCAAATCAGTCTGGCACCCCCATAAAGCGGTCACACTGCTACCCGCTGGTACTGATGGGCACTAAAAGGCTTCACTGATGGCCACTGATGAGGTGGCACTGATAAGCTTCACTGATGGGCACTGATAGGCTGCATTAATGGGCACTTATAGGCTGCACTGGTGGCCACTGATCGGGCTGTACTGATGAGGCCGCACTCATGGACAGTAATGAGGCTGCAGTGATGGGCACTGATAAGGCGGCACTGATGAGGCTGGACTGATGGGCACTGATAGACTGGTTGTGGTCTGTGGTTTACAGATGACAGGGCCGGTCATCAACAGGAAGGGGTGTGGCCTTTACAGGAAGAGGTGGGTCATATTTAAATTAGGAGCTTCACAAATTTAGTCAGGCCTAGGGCAGCACAAAACCTAAATACACCACTGACTGCAGCAGCACATAAGACATCCTAAAGTACATTTTAGGCGTGCTCACATTCACATAGACAGTTCACATAGGCAGACTGCCATTCTGTCAGTGTACCAAACGATCAGCAGGTGCTGGCGGACATGGGGTCCATGGGACCCGCTGATCAGCTCCCGCTGTACTAAATCACAGCGGGAGCAAGCCGCTGGCAGCGTGCACTTGTGCCCAAAATCCGGAGGTGAAGAATTTTATATATATATGTGATTCTGCACAGCGTAGCCGTCCTGTAGCAGTAAATCTGCTATGGGGTGGTCAGCAAGTGGTTAATTAGGCCTAATCTTCTCCCTGATCTATGCTGGGTCTGTGACAGACTTGGCACAGAACAGTACAGCTGCAATCTCTGATACCTCTACCTGTCTGCCAGAAACAAGGAGTCCTGTGCAGGCTGAGAGCAGAATGTGTGTTGTGTGCAGACATTCACATCCTGTACACCAGGTGGTGGGGATCTGTGGCAGTTTTCTATACTGACAAGTGAAAATGACAATTACACATGTGCCACCAGTAGCGCACCCCCTGTGATGAAGTCGGAAAAGACGAAACGCGTTGGTCGTGACTGTATGGCAGCGGAAACAGCAAGGGGAGATTGAGCGACGGTCCCCGGATGATCTGTACACTAGCATGGAGGTGGTGAGATCAAAAGGGTGTCTGATCGCAGATCTATGAAATTTGTATATTGCCTGTAACAATATTTTAACATGTGAGTATATTGGAAGTTTTTTAATAAACACTAGAGTATGTAACTGTATTACACTAGAGGAACCTTTCTTTTCCATGTACCCTCACGGAATGTTTATTATTTCAAGAGGTGTGGAGGAGCAGACAGGCTGATTAAAGGATTTTATATCCACATGTCCAACTCAAGCGTATTTGCCTGGCCATGAGAGTGGGAGGCAGTATTTTCTGGTGAGTTGCCATCTGATGGGAGTGGGGACACACAATGGTGGTGGATTTTGTGGTGATTTTAATTATTCGAGGTGTCAATGGATTAACTATCTTTTGGACTTTTGGATTTTTATGGACTTTTCACTTGTTCAACACCAGATACATCTATAAGACAATTATCACGCGTTCACATTATTGTGTTTTTGTTTATGTTATTTTCCTTTAGCACAGATATGGGTGAGGATTGTTTTTGATCATCTAATAAGTTTGAGGCTGTTTGCGCTAGGGATCGACCAGTTATCGGCCAGGCCGATATATCGAGGGCCGATATACGCTTTCCTCGATATATCGGAATCGGCCCCGGAGGTTACCGATATTGCCATGACGTCATTGCGTATGTTGCGCCACGCGCCTCTGTGCACTGGGACAGCTTCTGCCTTCTTAGGCCGCCTCCCTCAGCCTCGTCTGGAGTCGGGGAGTCTCTGGACAGTGAGTGTACAGTGCACACAGTGTGTTTAACACAGCCGCCACATACATACATACACCCACCCACAGCTACTTGGTGCCAGCCAGCCACCTACACACCCACAGGCCTGTACCAGCCAGCCAGCCACAGGCCCTGCCTGTACCAGCTAGCCAGCCACAGGCCCTGGGCCTGTACCAGCCACCCACCACACAGGGTGCCAGCCACCCACCCACCCACCACAGGGTGCCAGCCAGCCACCCACCAAAGGGTGCCAGCCAGCCAGCCACCAAAGGGTGCCAGCCACCCACCTCAGGGTGCCAGCCAGCCACCAAAGCTTGCCAGCCAGCCAGCCACCCACCACAGCGTGCCAGCCAGCCACCCACCAAAGGGTTCAGTAACAGATTTGTGTCGAAAATTTTTATTTTTTTTTTTGCAAAACTTTAAATGTTCACAATATCGGCCCATATCGGCCAATACCGATATGCAATGGCCAAAATATCGGTATCGGCAACAAAAAACCGTTATCGGTCGATCCCTAGTTTTCGCTACTGGGGACACGTGTAATTGTCATTTTCACATGTTTTGATTTCACTATTTTTTAAATTTTCTAGATATTAAGTAGCAGCAGTTTATAGTTATTGTGATTCACTTTATATTTGTTTGAGCACAGGGGATTATTATTATTTTAGTTTTCTATACTTAAAGCTGCCGCAATCACGTAGTTGATTAGGCTCAGCACCTGCACTAGTTCCTTTTTCCCTCTGGTGCGGGTAATGCAGGTAGGTCAGAAACAGGTCAATTTGCTCTGCTAATGTGGCACTTGCTATTATACTGGCCCAGGAAGCTTAGCTAAATGTTTCTAACATCTTTATTTTCTATGATCATCAGCTCCCTCTATGGGCCATTATGCAGTATTTTCCTGGTTAGGGTATTTCAGGAAAAAACTGCCACTAGATGGACCTGGGAATGATAGGAAATCAACATATTAGATTAGGAGTTATTTTATTATTGTCAGCTACATCTACTGGCCATAAAGTGTTATTATCCTGGTTAAGGTATTTCACTAGCATGCATGCACTTATGAAAAATGACTGCTAGGTCTACTTTACTGTGACAAGTTATTACATACCTGCCACCAAAACAAAGTACTATTATACTGGAGCGACCTGTTAGACACCCCAAATCCTGACATGAATGATTATTCCAGGTATTTAGGAGACGGATGGCTTCTCCTGGACATTAAAGTCGTGTAAAGATGACGGGTGACGTCTTCCTTTAAGTGTCTCCATCTGTAACAATTTAAGCTCGTCTTTAACGAATGTAACCCGGCCCAGGTCTGTTTATAAGGAACCAAAACATTCTTTTCATCCTCAACATATAAAAAAAGAAAAGCAATTAGAAGCAGTCTGTATGAAAGACGTTTGTTTCTGAATTTTGTCTGAAGTTCATATGAGAATGGGAAGGAAGATAAAAGACGTTCGGCGTAGAGGCGAGGGTTGGTAAATCTCTGTAAAATATTTTTTTAATGTATTCATTTGCTGTAAAATCTGTTTGATCTCAGGCAGCTACGTGACTCAACTGAACACTTCAAAAGCTGAAGTTTGAGGAGATAAAATATTTGACAATCGCTTTATACGCACCTGCTGATCGCTCTCGGTGTTTGCAAACAATTGAGAAAACCGGGAAGTCCAAGAGAAGAATGACTATTGCAATTGTTTTAACATAAAATGCTAGTCAATGCATTTGATTTTGGTGTTGGATAGAACGAGAAGGCGCTGCATTTTTTGTTCGATTTTTTTGACGTGTCTCTGTCCTGATATCCAAGGGGGACCCAGACATCCCTAATAACCTTATAGGAAGAGGTGAGACTAAGTAGTACAGCGGGGAAAACAATTATTTGATCCCCTCAAGAAACTGGGTTTAAACTCTACGCTAAATGGTACAGAACCCCCGAATTACTGCATAGATTTTCAGTGACCAACTCTCCTACTTGTTGAAGATGCGGCCAACATAGGGGATCCCTTCTGCATATTTGGTGAGAATGCCCAGTCATCCAGCTGTTCTGGAGGGAGGTGCATTCCCCAATTCCCCGTATCACCACCTACACACCTGACTTTAGCCCGGCGCAATACCTACTTCACCACACCTCCTTGTCCTTCTCCAGTTACAAAAAGTCCCTCACCTTAGACCTTATTAACGCGGCCAGGATGTGTGTGCCGTGCCACTGGCTGTCTACTCCCCCCCCCCCCCCCCCCACGACCGCTGAATGGCTGCGACGGGTAAAAAGAGTGGCAGAGATGGAGGATATTGTCGCCCAAGCCAAGGACGCCAACAGCAAATACTATACGACCTGGGCACCTTGGATACATTTCACAACTCTGCCTGACTTTCAGAGAATAAGTACTACTTTGTAGACCCTCGCCGTAACATCCCATACTCTACGTACGTCGGCTTTCTTTCCCCTCACCATTATTTCCGATGATGCTGCTGACCTCGTCACTCCTCTTAGCTTTGCTACCTCCTACCCCCCTTCATTCCTTCCCTCTTGTTTTTTCCTCTCCCTTACTTCCTCCCCCCGCTTCCCTTCCTCCCTCCCCCCCCCTCCCCCCCATTCCCTATTGGCAGACCTGTACCAACTCTTGGGCTAACATACCCCCTCCATTGACCGTCCCTGTAGGTATTCCCAGAATTACCTACCCCAGACTGGGTACTGTACTCACTTGGTGATTCCCCCCTGTGTCTGGATACAGTGAGTTCCCCATTGGGGGTGTCGGGTCACGGGGGGCATCACCACAGCCTATGTTCACCCTCTCTCGCAGGTACCCCCTACTCCAATGGAGGCCATCGAAGTTGCTCGCTATATGGTACTCCTCCAGCCCTAAACCGTAGTACAGATACCTGTGCCGTCTCAAGTCTGCTTGTGGATTTAGCTAGACGATCCACAACAGTCTTGTATGTTCCTACGTTCCACTGTACGATTGAGCTTTGGTCTGTTCATTTCCTCTTATCCCATGTTCATATTTCATGTTTTGTATCATCTGATGTGTTGTACATTTGCTTTGATTTCTCTCAATAAAATGTTTTGGAGAACAATTATTTGATCCCCTGCAGATTTTGTACGTTTGCCCACTTACAAAGAAATGAAGGGTCTATCATTTTTATCACAGGTGTATTTTATATCATAGAGACAGAATATCAACCAAAAATCCAGAAAAAATATACTATAAATTAAGTTGTAGTTCAGTATTTCAAGCAGTTCAAGTATTTGATCCCCAAGCAAAACATGACTTAGTACTTGGTGGAGAAACCCTTGTTGGCAAGTACAGAGGTAAGACGTTTCTTGTAGTTGGTTACCAGGTTTGCACACATCTCAGGAGGGATTTTGGTCCACTCATCTTTACAGATCTTCTCTAAATCCTTAGAATTTCTTGGCTCTTGGCAACTCGAAATTTCCTCTCTCTCAATACATTTTCCATACGATTAAGGCCTGGAGACTGACCAGGCCACTCAATGACCTTAATGTGCTTCTCCTTGAACCACTCCTTTTTTGCCTTGGCGGTATGTTTTGGGTCATTGTCATGCTTGAAGACCCATCCACTACCCATCTGCAGTGTTCTGGCTGAGGGAAGAAGGTTTTCATCCAAAATTTACAATACATGGCCCGTCCATTGGCCCCTCAATGCAGCAAAGTCGGCCTGTACCTTTAGCAGAGAAACAGCCCTAAAGCATAATGTTTTCACCTCCGTGTTTGACTATAGGGGCGGTGTTCTTAGGGTCATAGTCAGCATTTTTCTTCCTCCAAACACTGTGAGTTGAGTGGTTTGGAGGAAGAAAAATGCTGACTATAACCCCTATGCTTGTGTGCTTGCCTACAAGGGTTTCTTCACCAAGTACTAAAGCCTCGTACACACGCGTCGAAATTCGGCTGGATATTTTCGTCCGACAACCGACTCCGACTTTTCGGCCGAAAAAATTCTGGTGTGCAGGCTATAAAATCTTTGTCCTCCGTCAAAACACGTCGGATTTTCGTGCAGTCAGTACAGATTTCGACAGGGAAAAATCTTATGAGCAAGACTGGGCATGCTCAGAGAAGAAAGAACACAAAGAATGACATCACTTCTGAAGTAGACTTTTGTCGGTCGACAAAAGTCCAGAGCAGTCTAGGCACATTCCAACCAACAAAACACCACTCTGGACAAAAGACGGACGACCGGTCGGAGGAAAATCGTTGCGTGTGTACGAGGCTTTAGTCATGTTTTGCTTGAGGATCAAATTCTTTCACTCATTGACTGAACTGCAACTCAATTTATAACATTTGTATCATGTGTTTTTTTCTGGATTTTTGGTTGATACTCAGTCTCTATATTTTAAAATACACCTATGATAAAAATGATAGACCCTTCATTTCTTTGTAAGTGGGAAAACTTACAAAATCTGCAGTGGTCAAATAATTTTTTCTCTATCGTTCATTGACAGACACAGCTCCTGATCTTCTTAACCCTAGGAGGGTGCTACATCCGCATGGAGTCACAGGTAAACAGGGGCCACTGGAAGACACATGATATTCTGCAATGGAGTCACGTGTGCACAGGAGCCACTTGAAGGCACAGGAGGCTCTGCAATGGATTTGCAGGTGCACAGGGGTGAGGGGTCAATGTAAAACACAGGATGCTCTGCACTAAAGTCATGGAAGCACAGGGACCACTGGGAGACACAGGATGCTCTGTACTGAAGTCACAGGTAACCAGGGGCCACTGGCAGACACAGGATGCTCTGCAATGGAGTCACAGGTGCACAGGGGTCAATGAAGATTCAGGATGCTCTGCAATGAAGTCACAGATGTACAGGGGTCAATGAAGATTCAGGATGCTCTGCAATGAAGTCACAGATGTACAGGGGTCAATGGAAGATACAGGATGCTCTGCACAAGAGCACAGGGGCCACTGGAAGAGATAGGATGCTCTGCAATGGAGTCACAGGTGCACAGGGGTCAATGAAGATTCAGGATGCTCCGCAATGAAGTCACAGATGCACAGGGGTCAATGGAAGATACAGGATGCTCTGCACAAGAGTCACGGAAGCACACTGGCCACTGGAAGACACAGTATGCCTCTGCAATGGAGTCACAGGTGCACAGGGGTCATTGGAAGAGATAGGATGCTCTGCAATGGAGTCACAGGAGCACAGGGGTCAATGGAAGATTCAGGATGCTCTGCAATGGAGCCGCAGGTGCACAGAAACCCCTGGAGAACACGGGTTGCTCTGCACTGGAGTCACAAGCGCACAGGGGCCAATGTTACCCCTGTGCAACCATGACTGCAGTGTAGAGTATCCTATGTCTTCCAGTGCTCCCATTAACCTTGATTACCTTTTGGAGCTCCCCAGGAGTACCTAGCAGAGGGGGTTTAGCAGAAGTGTAGAGACATTTTTCTGGAACCTCGTGTTGGCTTGCAATTTAAAAATGCACCTGCATTTAGAGCTGTGTCCTGATTGGTTGTGGCATTGATGCTCTTGGTAAAACCCGGAAGTGCTGGTGTTCAAGCACGGGACAGGAAACTCAGCGCTGGAATCCAGAGGAGCAAAGTGTGACACAGTCATTAGAATCTCATATAATCTTTAACCTAATAATGTAAATTCAAAAGACATATGAATGCATGGATCCGGCAGGGACGTTTTCAGAGTTAGACAGAGCAGAGCTACACTATGGAGATCGCTGGAGCAACAAGGAAGACTTGGGTGTAACCAGGTGGGCTGCTCTCAGGTAGTAGGAAAGATTCATAAAAACATAACTAAAAGTCCAGCGGAGATCACCCAACCAAATGCCAAGACATTTCTGATATGTGGCCAGTCACTGAAGGGAGCCTGAAGCAGCATTTGCTTCAGGAACATTTCCATTCTTGTATTTATCTATTTCACTCCATCCCAACAAGGCTGATCAAATAGCTTTATGTTAATATTTAAGACAGGTTCCCTTTACAGAAGGTTGGTTTTGAAGCTGCTTGCTATCTAGTGTGAGACGGTCACAGGATTTCCATAATCTGCCCAGTAAGAGATTAGAACTACAAAACCCCAAAATGCATTTAAAACGCTGGAACTTAACAGCTGGGAAAACAGCATTGGAGGCTTTTAAATGCAGGACCACTGACCTAAAAATTTCTCCTCTGAAATATGCACATCTGTCACTGCTTACAATGCTCTGATTTTCATATTCTCCTTTATAAAACCAGCAGCATTAGGTAACGGTGAGGGGTGGCCATATACGGTAATGGCGTTTCCTAGAGGCATCAGGTATCGGATGTGCAGCCATGATCTGATCTCATACGAACAATTCCTCTACAAACATATCAGTCACATCAATCAGCAAAAGGGACTTATTCTGTAAATGGAAGAGCAATGCATAGTACCTAATAGCAATCAATCAGAATTCATCCTCCTGGATCTTTTAGGGGAGGTTCACACCAGGATTACACAACGCATGCCGTGTTCCTGTGCGAATCCCATGCGGTGCTTAAATTGCACTGGAACATGGAGAAATGATGTATACACTACTTAAAAAAAAAAAAACACTGCACCAAATCTGCAGTACAATACGACTTAGTGCCCATAAACGCACAGTGTTTGCAATCTGTGATTGGGGCGTCACTAATGTACTGGTGTACTGGCACCCACAGCAGATCGCAAAGGCAGTGCGTTTCCAGCGTGGCAAGGGAAACACGCAGGGAACGTAACTTTCTCACACCACGTTCTAGTGTGACCCAACCCTTACTGTAATCATCTGAGATATGATTGGTTGATAGAGATTACTGCATTTCAGCCATTACCACTGCTGTTTGGGCTGCTCTATTAACCACTTTACCACTGGAGGATTTTGCTGTCTTACGTCTGGGCCACTTTTTGCGATTCGGCACTGTGCGACTTTAACGGATAATTGCGCGGTCATGCAACGCTGTACCCAAACTAAATTTACGTCCTTTTTTTCCCACAAACAGAGCTTTCTTTTGGTGGATTTGATCACCTGTGCGATTTTTACTTTTTGCGCTATAAACAAAAAAAGAGCGACAATTTTGAAAAAATAACAATATTTTTCACATTTTTTTATATGAAATTCCCGGAAAAAAAAAATGTAAAAATCAATTTTTTAACATTTTAGGCCAATTTGTTTTCTGCTACATATTTTTGGAAAAAAAAATCGCAAAAAGTGTATTTTGATTGGTTTGCGCAAAAGTTATTGCGTTTACTAACTAAGGGAAAGATTTATGTAATTTTTATTGTTTTTTTTTTTAACGAGTAATGGCGGCGATCTGCGGTTTTTTTTTGGGACTGCGACATTGCGGTGGACAGATCGGACCCTTGACTGACATTTTTGACACTTTTGGGGGTACCAGTGACATTACTACAGTAATCAGTGCTATACATATGCACTGTTACTGTAAAAATTACACTGGCAGGGAAGGGGTTAACTGTATTTGAGAAGGAGGGGTTAAGTGTGTCCCTAGGGGCGTGCTTCTAACTGTGATTGGCTGTGGCTTTTCATGTAGCAGCAGAGATCTACGGTCCTACATAGCAGGACCGTATGATCTGTGCTGTTACACAGGGGAGAATGACAGGCGGCTTTGTTTACATTAGCCGCCTGCCTTTCTCCCGGTGTAACCGACGATAGCGAGTGAGCAGCAGACATTGGGTCCGCCGCTCACATGCGCGGGGGGTCCGTGAGCGAGCGGGAGCGCGCCTTCGGCGGCGCGCGCTCCCTCCCTAGAGCCTCACAGACTAGCGACGTAGTACTACATCACTTTGCCTATGAGGGGCTGACTGCCAAAGTAGATAGTCGTTAGGCAGTTGGCAAGTGGTTAAGAAGCTGTGTAAGTCATCATACTAATATTGGCAGAGTTGGGTCAGTAGCGATGGAACCCTGAAGGTATCCCATTGGTATTACTATCCAGTGGTGTTGACGTGATGCTTTTACATGGTACCTGGATTCTGGACTGGTGGCTTCTATTCCTACAGTCAACCTGGTTTGTAAAAGCGCCACACCATGAGTTAAAGTGGTTGTAAACCTCTGAGATGAAAAGTGAAGAAAGCATATCCTTCTATAGTGTCTACTTGTGATTTCTGTCTCATTTCTCTATCTGCATGAGTCATTTCTGAGTCTATGCAGACACCAGACAATCTTGGGAGATTCAACCCCCCCCCCCCCCTCCCAAGCACAAATCAGGTGATTGACAGCCCAGGGATGCATGTTTCCCTACGAGAGCCCCCCCCCACTATCAGAAGACAAGTGTCCCCCATCCTCCCTCACATCACAGTGCCTCCCCTTTACTTTGTGCTGCTGCCAGGAAGAAGCCAAGAAGCATAAAGTTGCAGGATCTGCAGAAGGAGCAGAGAAGGGCTGGAGACAGCTCAGGGGAGGTGGCGAGTAGGGGGTGCTGCAGCTGCACAGAGAGGCACAGGACCTGTAGGAGGAATTATGATGTCCTCTCTGCTGCCGACTGCTGAGACGGGGGGGGGGGGGGGGCAGGGATGAGCCTCTCCAAAACTGCACAGAGAAGCACAGGATCTGGCAGAGGGATTCTGTCCTCCTGTCTGCTGCCAACTGCTGATACAAGGTGGGGTGAAGACAAGGGGGGTGCCACAGCTGCGGGAGAAGTGTAAGGGCCACATGAATGAGCATTGGGGGCCGGATTCGGCCTGCGGGCCTTGTGTTTTGACATGTGGTGTAGAGGGTGGTGAGTCTATTCCCTCCACTCAGGTCTCATATTACACTCAGCTCTTGGTTCTATGCTGTGCAGTGTGTGACATCAGATCCCCACCCACTGCTTTCTGGAGCTCAGAAATGCTGTGTAGAATTTGTGCTTTAGGAGGCTGTAGAGGAGGGAATGCTGCAAATAAACAGGTGCAACCTATGTAGGAGGATTTGTTTCATCCCTGTGTATCACCTGAGCATAGTCACTTCACTGGGTATATGTGAGGGTTTACAACCACTTTCATATTCCCAATACAAATTTATTACAATGACTATACAAGAAAGCCAACACATTTCGGAAGTAAAACTCGCTCCTTCATCAGGGCTAAAATAATAATACATCACAAAGGATATACAGATCAATATTGCATGTGCTTTCACTTTGGACATAAATTACAATATGATAAAATCAATACATAAAAAACTACTATCAGAAGTTGTAAAAAAACTTATAAAAAAGATTTAGAAAAATAAAAAAAGGACTGTAGGCAATAAAAAAATTGAATTTAATCCTCTATGATCTCCTACAGCATTCATCTGAAATATGATTGGCTGATAGGGATTCCTGTATTTCATCCATCACCACTGCTGTTTGGGTTGCTTTATTGGGAAGCTGTGTAAATTGTCATACATGGGACAGGCAGAGTTGGGTCAGTAGTGATTGAACCCTGGAATTATCCCATTGGTATTACTATCCAGTGGTGTTGCAGTGATTGTTTTTACAGGGTGCCTAGATTCTGGACTAGAGGGTTCTATGCACCCAAGGGGTCCCACAGTCAACCTGGTTCCTAAAAGCGCCACACCACGAGTAAAAAGTGATTGTAAACCTCTGAGATGAAAAAATAACAAAGCATATTCTTCTATAGTGTGTACTTGTGTCGGGATTCAAACCCGTGACCAGCCACATCCCAGGCAGTAGCCCTGCTTACTAGGCTACTGTCCTATCTGGACATGCTTCCCTGAAGCCTATTATTCAAGCTTAGTTTTGCCAAGCCTTGCTCATCACCCTTGATTCCCCACACCTGGTACTTCCCTATATAAGTATAGCCCCTTGCACTCCAGCTTGCTGATTATTGACCTCCTGAGCCTCGATCACCTGCTGCTCTTGCCTACTACCACAAGTCCACTGCTGACCAGGAATTGACTACCGACTACTCTTATGCTTTATCCCTACCTACTGAACTGCTACCTCTGTTGCCGATCCGGATTGTCTGACCACGCTTACTGCTGCCCGCCCCGACCTTTGGCTCGTCTGACTTCTCTCTGGTTATCCCTTGTCTGCTCCTCCGCCTCCGGACCGAACCTGCACTCTGCCTGGCTGGATGATCCTGGGGACCGCAACCTGGTGTTAGCTTGCAACGCAGTCTATCCCCACCATCAGGGGCTCTAGTGAAAACCAGCTAGCACTTAGTTTCCGCACCTCAGGTGAACCCGTGTCCTCGTCAGAGTACTACCTAGTGTCCATCCGGTATCCAGCACTGCTACCACCGTAGCCAACACGGATTGTCTGACCACGCCTCTGCCAGACTTCCTGCACCTACTACCTGCCCGCGGTCCTTGCCAATGGGCTCCACTCCTACCTCCAGCCAGCTGTCCTCTGACTGAGCCTGTAGGATTGTTACAACTTTTTTCTATCCAAAGTACTGAGTTTGATGTCTATATCTTTTCTTATCTTTTCTCAGATTGCCCCAGCCCCAACTGTGCATGTCTCCTTATGAAATTTTGTAGAGGAGGTTGTGTCCATTCCCACCACTCAGGTCTCAGATTACACTCAGCTCTGTGCTCTATGCTGCACAGTGTGTGACATCAGATGCCCGCCCCCTGCTTTCTGGATTTCAGAAATGCTGTGTAAAATGTGTATTTTAGGAGGTTGTAGTGGAGAGAGAAGTTATCATACTAATATTGGAGTAGTGGATCTGTAGCACAGAAACCCTGGAAGTACAATATTAGTATTACTATCCAATGGTGTTGCAGTGGTGTTTACAGAGGGTGTCTGGATTCTGGGCTGGCGGATTGTACACACCAATACATTTCCATAATCTCCTTGGTTTGTAACAGAAATAAATGTATCTGAGATCGAAGTGCCACACCACAAGTTATTGGTCCTGATACAAAATTAATCCAATGTAAAATCAGGGAGAAAACTATGCAAAAAGGATAATGTATTTCAGAGGTAAAACTCGCTCCTCCATCAGGGCTACAATACAGAACACAAAAGGATATAAAGATCAATAAAGCATATGGCTTTACTTTGAACAAACTTAAAATCATAATCAATACATAAATAACTATCAGAAAATGTAAAATCTTCATAATTAGTAAATGAATATGCTAAAACTGGGCCAGGTTTAATTACCATAATGATGAACAGTTCTTTTTTTTCCTCAGACCAGTTTCTAAGGTATCTTATATAACTCGTCACACTCCATTGGGGAATGGCAAATTACATATTTTTATCTTGTTTATAGAAAAGCTAAAATTATGTTTCTGGAAAAAAGCACAGGGAAGTTATTAACAAATTAAGTTGTTTTTTGTTTCTTTTATAATGTGTAATATATAATGAGACACTGTATAAAAAAAAGAGAAAAAGTATTAAAAAAAATTACATAAGAACTATTAAAAAATCTGAATATTTAAAAAAAACATTGAAAAAATATAGATAAGAAGTGTAATGAGTCATTATGAGAAGTAAAAAAAAAAAGAAAAAAAAATTCAAGGAGAAGTATGGCCAATGCTCTGTTGACCATACTTCTCCTGTGGGTCACAGGGGTGCACTTAGTTCTGCACTCCTATGAGCCTGATTCATCTGAGAGGCAGTCCAGGGATCCCAACAATAGTGTTGGGATCCACCCAGAAGCCTGAGCGGCAGCTGGCAGAGTGGTAAGAATGCTCCTTACATTGGTGGTCGGTGGGAAGATTGTCCCTTACAAAGGTGGGCATTAGGAAGAATTTCTTTAAATTGGTGATTAGTGGGAAGAATGTTCCTTACATTGGTGGTCAGTGGGAAGAATGTCCCCTACATTGGTGGTCAGTGGGAAGAATGTTCCTTACATTGGTGGTCAGTGGGAAGAACTTTCCTTACATTGGTGGTCAGTGGGAAGAATGTCCCCTAAATTGGTGGTCAGTGGGAAGAATGCTCCTTACATTGGTGATCAGTGGGAAGAAGGAGGAGGACACACCCAAGGAGCTCTCTGTGAGATCCAGCCCTTTTCAAGCCTGGGCCTTGCTTGCTAGCTTGGCCCAGGAACAATGCCTGATCCTGGGGGAGGCCCTGGGAGGGATCCCCCTGATGACACGGGGCCTAGTGAGGAGGAGGTGGAGGACCTGTCTGTGGGTCCAGGCCCCGGTGAGAATGCGGATGTCTTCAGCCAGAAGGTTATCAATCGTTTTAGGGCGATTGGGAGAGCGGAAGAAAACTTAAAGTTTTGAAGGCTGAACACAAATCCTTCAAAACCAAGTATTTCCAGGCCTGGAGTAAAAATCGCACAGCCATGAAGCCTGAGTTACAGGAATTGGAAGAAAAGGTAAAGGAACAATCTTTATTATTGGAAAGGCTGAAAGATAGAAGTGGAGCATTTAAAGAAAAGTTTGACAATGAGAGGCGTTTTACCAGCCAAGCATCAGCATCTGTGGATCAGCAGCCTCAGTTAATGGATGACCAGGCTCCATCTGCCTCTGCACCTCTCCCCCCATATCAGGACTGGGAATCGCCAGCGGTAACCAGCCAGGGGGTTGAGAGTGGACATGGATCCCTGACATTTATCCAGGAGATGGAGTCACCCCTGAGAGCAGATAAGTTTGTCTTTTCTGATGATCCATCAGAAATCCCTGAGGATGGGCAGAGGAGATTCAAACCAGCAAAGCCAGTACTGGTGGAGAAATCCCAGTACACCATGTTGCCTTCCAGCATGTCTGCCCCACCTGCTGTAGTGGATGGTGTCCCAGGTGAGAAGGAACTGCATATTGGAGTTACTGCTGAGGATAAATCCGGTGCAGACATGCAGGGTAAATCCCTGACAGAATCACCAGATTGTGAAAGAAAGGTGGATGGACCTGCATCTAACACCCCAGGCATGGATTTTTCTGCTCCTGCTGAGACCAGTAGTCCCTCTGCAAGCAAAATGGCTGCAAACTCCATAGAGTTTGCTTCAGCTGAGTTTCCCAGTGTTCCAGGGCTGATTGACCAGCTGATTGCTAGTGGGGGAGGGGATCAACATGGTGCTGCGAGTGGAATGGAAGTAGCAATGGAAATATCCTGCAATGCTTTACCTGCTGCTGTGTTAAAACAGGATTCTGTTTCTACAACTGAAAACTCTGTCCCAGTGGAAGAGAAGATGATCGCTGTAACTCTTACCAGTGCAGCAGCAGCTATGGATTCTGCTGTGAAGACAACAGCAATAATAAATATCCCAGCAAGTATAAAAAATGACATTAATGTTAAAGCAATGAATGTGGTGGGTGGTGGTGAAGGGGTTAGTAATGCTGGGAAAAATAAAAATTACATTTCTCCTCCTGCTCAGCAGAGGAAAGATTCGATTGCACAGATCAATCCCGAATCTGTGCAATCGTTATCTGCTAAGTGTGTGTCAGATCATTTAAAAAAAACTGATGGATTTTCTGCTGGGAGGAATGTTGGAAGCTATGCTTCAGCTTTGGGGAGTCACACCAGGGTGGGTGGTGGGAATTCTGTTATTAGTCAAAATTCAGGGAGGTTTGGTGTGTATAGGAGGAGGAATGTGGTACAGTTGAGGTGGATGGGGGATGGAACTCCACCAGTAAGGGGGAGGGTGGCTGAGTTGATTTTGGAAATGGGGTTTAAAGCTTGTGATATTTTTGCTTTAATTTGCCCGGTGGGGAGTTATGAATTTGATTTGTCGTTTGTAAAACCTGAGAGTTTGGATCTTTTTTGGGAGAGATTTAGGAGGTGCAAGGGCCTTCAGCAGTGGAGTGGTTTGGTGCCAAAAGTGATCTCAAGGCAGCCTCTGATAAAATCAGTGACCATTTTGGTGCGTAACGAATCCATACCAGAGGCTGATTTATTAGTATGGCTACGCCGATATGGCGAGGTCCTCATTCCACTGCGGAAGGTCCTTGATGAGCATGGGATATGGACAGGGGCCTGGACAGTGTCACTAAAATTGGGGGTGCTGGGCGATGTAGTTCAGCACCTTCCCTGCTCAGCCTTTCTGGGTAGGGATAGGCTGACCATTTTCTACCAAGGTCAGCCTAAGGTGTGCAATAAATGTGGTGATAAAGGCCACTTTGCATCGTCCTGCACCCACAAGAAGTGCTCACTGTGCCAGGATTTAGGCCATTTGGCCAGAGAATGCACCCAGATTCGGTGCAATTTGTGCCAGCAGCTGGGTCATCCATATAGCCAGTGCCCAGAGGCACTGCATAACTTGCCAGGATTGGAGACTGAGCTGCAGAGGCTTGATAAAGAAGATGAAGCAGCTGAAGTTAGAGAGGAAATTGTTGCTGCCCCTCCTGTGTCTGTTGTGTCAGATTCTGTTTCCCCTAGTGAGGTGGTCCCTGAGTCTGTCCTTCCTGTGTCTGTTGTGTCAGATTTTGTTTCCCCTGGTGATGTGGTCCCTGAGTCTGTCCCTCCTGTGGTTGTTCCTACATCTACTGTGCGTAGATCCTCCAGACTAGCGGAAGCTGCTGGGGGGGCGGGTATAGTGGATCTTCCCCCTCGGCCTACTCCACCTCCAGTCCCTGTCTCTCGACACCGCAAACGCGGCCAAGAGGGTGCAGGGGTGCTGGATGGTGGTGCGGTCGATGGGGTTGAGGGAGGGGTGTCCATGTCCCATGTCTCACCCTCTGTTGTGGAGGATTCGGATGAGGAGGGGTGGGAGAGGACAAGGAGGAAGAAAAAGAAAAAGAGGAAAACCAGTAAAGCGGTCGTTTCCTCCTTACAGTTAGAGCCAGGAGGGGTTCCTCTTGGCAACTCATTTTCTGTGTTATCAGGGGAGGAGTTAGTATCCGATTTATGCATTTCTTTATCATCTATGGATGAGGGGGAGTCACATAGTGTAAAAAGAGCTGTCTCGGGTGATGAGAGTGTGGTGGAGGTTAAGAAACGACTACCCCAATCATCCTGATGGCAGTGCCCGCTCTGATAAAGGTGGCGACCATTAATGTCGCCAGCGTGAAATCTGCAAGAGCTTGTGATATTGCCTTATTTTTGCTCAGTGAGTTTGATGCTGAGATTTTATTTTTGCAAGAGACCTGGCTCAATACTTTGGCCGATGTCCATCTAGCAAAAAGGGAGTGGAGATGCGGTCCCTCCTTTTGGTCTCTTGCGGCTGAGCCTTGCAGCGGAGTTGCGGTTCTTTTTAAAACCGATATGGTAACGTGCCGGCGGGTAATTGAGGTAGAAATGGGGAGATGCATGGTCTTAGACGTCTCTGTTAGGGGGCAGGACCTGCGCCTGATCAATATCTATGGACCGCAGTCAAAATGGGACAGGAAATGCCTCTTCACAAAGATCAAGCCCTTCCTTTTTACATCCCAGCAGGTTGTCTTTGGAGGTGACTTTAACACCATAATTAGGCCTGAAGACAGGAGGGTCTCCATAGACAGGCTGGGTTATGATAGCGTTTTTCTTAGAGATATGGTTAGACAAGCAGGCCTGGTAGATGTGCACATTAAGCACTGCCCTGGCAGCACAGGATTCACATTTCAGAGAGGGAATAGTCAGAGTAGGATAGACAGGTTTTTTTTAAAGGAGAACTCTGCTTTCTCGGCTCCTGAGTTGAGGGCGGTGGAGTTCTCTGACCACTGTATGCTGTCTGTGACTCTGAATGCCTCGGACACTCCACCCAGGGGAAGGGGTACCTGGAAACTGAATTCGGCTCTCCTGGAAGATGTAGAGGTAAGACAATCCTTTGAGGATTTTTTTCAGGCACAGGTTTCTATTCTGGACTTTTGCAGCAGTAAGTCAGAGTGGTGGGAGCTTGTGAAACAAAGGGCGATTGGACTTTTCAAGGCCATAAGTAAGAAGAAGCAGTTTGGTATGTATATTGCCTACCAGCATTTGAGGAGGAAGCTTGATCGTCTTGTCTCGTATGGAGGAGATCCAGGGGAGATCTCGGAGGTAAAGCTTCTTCTTAGGAAGTGTCAATACGACCGGCATACCTCCTTGGTTCTGGAGAGAGATTACGGGAAATATCACTCGCCTGATCCTTACCAGAACTGTAAGCAAGGCATAGCAGTTAAGACGGTCATAGGTCTGAGGGATAGTCCGGGTTCCCTGGTTAAGTCCAGATCAGGGATCCTGGAGATCTTCAGGTCATATTACGCAGACCTTCTGGGAAAAAAAGGACCTTAGTCGGGACAGGATGGAAAGCTTTCTGGATTCTACTCCAGGATTGGGAAATGATACATTGCCTTTGATGGATTTGACAGAACCAATTTCAGCGGATGAGGTAGTTCGTGCTATAGAGAAGCTGGCTACCAAAAAGTCGCCTGGGCCAGATGGGTTGACAGCTGAATTTTACAAGTGTTTTAAGTCCATTCTGGCTCCCTTTTTAGCGGAGGTTTATAACAGCTGTTTAGAAGAGGGTTCTCTCCCTCCCTCCATGAGGCAATCCGCTGTGATTCTTCTGTCAAAAGGTAAAGACCCCTCAATAATTGAGAACTGGCACCCCATCAGTCTTCTCAATGTTGATAGAAAGATTTTGGCGAAGATTCTTTTTTTGGCGCTTGTCGTCAGTAGCAGGCGATTTGTTGTCCAATCATCAGCACTGCTCGGTCCAGGGCAGAAGTACCTTTTCAGCAATTTTAGCTGTCCGGGAGGCTTTGGAGCGATGCAGGGCTGCTGGATGGAGAAAGTACTTGCTGGCATTGGATCAGGCGAAGGCTTTTGATTGAGTCAATCATGAGTACCTGTATTTGCTACTTGGTAGATACGGCCTGCAGGGGAGGTTTATTGATTGGCTGAAAACATTATATAAAGGGGCTGAGAGCTTCCCACTTGTTAATGGTTGGGTTGGACGGCCTTTTGAGGTTGGCTCTGGTGTGCGCCAGGGGTGTCCTTTGAAGGTCGTGGCCTATGCCGATGATGTGTCTGTTATTATCTCTGGGATGGAGGAGGCGCAGGAGGTGGTCTCTGTGATAGAGCAGTACACTGAGGCTTCTGGCTCTAAAATCAATCATGAAAAGAGTGAAGTTTTCTGGATGGGTGAGGAGGGTGAAAGCTTCGAACTTCCGGATGCCTTCCCAGAGCCCCAGCAGGAAATGAAAGTGTTGGGCATCAAATTTGGTCCTGGTGACTATGGTCATCGAAATTGGGAAAGCAGGTTGTTGAATGCCAATGCCAAGGTGGCAAGGTGGAAGAAATGGAAACTTTCCTTGAGGGAAAGGGTTGACTTGATTAAAACTTACCTGATCCCAATCTTTTTATATGTCAGCTTTGTCTGTATCTTGCCGGAATCTCTCTATGCAAGGGTGTACAGCTGCTTTTTCCAACTGTTATGGGGAAAGAGGCTGAACCTGATCAAACGCAATGTAACTTACCTGTCCAGGCGGGAGGGTGGTCTAGGAATGGTCAACCCTATAGTTTTCTTTTCTCTGCTTTTTTTAAAGTATAATCTTGGTAATATGTTAGCAGAGACCCCGCCGGGATGGGTGGGTATTTTTCAATCTTGGTTTAGGCCTTTTCTGCGATGCTGGGAAGATGGCGGGCCAGTGAAAAGTCTGAGAGTCCGACATGGCAAGCTTCCGGCTTATGTTGCCCCGTGTCTGAAAATACTTAGGCAGTGGCAGGTGACAGTGGGGGATATCAAGTCCCTCCCCAGAAAGCTTCTGGAGAAGAGGATTTTGGGCTCTGCTTTCAGTGTGTCGCTGACCTTAAGGGATTGCCCAGGCCCCGTAATGAGGGAGGGGTTGCGTTTAATTAACTTAGGAAGAATCCCTTTGAAGTTTAGGGATCAAGCCTGGCTCGCTTTCCATGGAAGGCTCTATGTGAGAAGGAACCTGAAGCATCGCCCTGTGGATGATCGGGATTGTCCTAGAGCGGAGTGTGTTGGTAAAGTGGAGTCTATGGACCACTTTTTGCTCCAATGTCCCTTTAACATAGAGGTGTATAAAAGGGTGGGGAGGGCTCTAGGCATCCCCTTTCTCTATCGCATGAGTTATGCGGAGTGGGTGTACGGGGCATTCCCGACTCGCTGGGATTTTGATTTGGATACACTTTTTCTAGTTAGTATAGTTGTCCGTTACTTCACGTGGAATGCACGGTGCTAGATTACCCTGCGGAAGAAAGTCCTCCCTGTCGAGGTGGTGGTGTACGATATTCTTGGTGAGGTTGGGAAGATTCGGGGTCTTGAGAAGGGCAGGGAGCCTCGAGCGGTCTGGATAAGGGCGTGGAGGAATATCAGACCTGCTTTTGGTGAACTGTCCATCTCTGGGTGAAAAGCTTTTTTCCTATGCTATTTCTTTCACGCCCTTAGCTTTTGTTAGTTAATATCTTCATTTTTGAAGAAGGGCTGCATGCATAATGGGAGTGGTTTTGTTTCTTGACCTCGCAGGTTTGATGTCTGGTGTGGTGGTGTGAGTCTTATTAAGATAATTTTTTCCGGTAATGATGTGTTTCATGATGTGAGTTTTGTTTTTGCTGTAAAGGCAGTCTTTATTTGAGAGCAGAATTTGCTATGTATTTTTTCCCCCCTTTTCATGTAAATATGTATATATTTATTTATGTATATTGATTTTATGCTTATTGATTGCAAGACTTTTAATAAACAAAATTGGGAAGAATGCTCCTTACATTGGTGATCAGTGGGAAGAATTTTCCTTATATTGGTGGTCAGTGGAAGAATGTTCCTTACATTGGTGGTCAGTGGGAAGAATGCCCCCTACAAAGGTGGGCATTAGGAAGAATTCCCTTATATTGGTGGTCAGTGGGAAGAATGCCCCCTACAAAGGTGGGCATTAGGAAGAATTCCCTTCTATTGGTGGTCAGTGGGAAGAATGTCCCTTACAAAGGTGGGCAATGGGAAGAATGTTATGTACATTGGTGGCCAGTGGCGGAACTACCAGACTCACAGCAGTCGCACTTGCGACTGGGCCCTGGAGTTCTGCCACTGTGGGGGGGCTTGCAGTTCTGTCACTGGGAAGGGGCACACCCCTGGCGGTTCTGTCACTGGGAGGGAGCCCCACCCTCCTTTTTTGTCACGGGGAGGGGGCCTGCCCTCGCCTGTCCATTCTGTCACTGCGAGGGGGCCCGCCCGCTCGTCCGTTCTGATAAAAAAATCAGGGTCCCACTGGGAGACAGCGGCTGCTCTCTGGATCCAGAGACTAGACTGACACAGTGATAACCTTCATTGGCACAAACCTTCCAACAGGTAATCCGAGCGATCCCTTGCCGATCATGGAGTGACACCGAGCACAGACCTAGCCAATCTCTCCGGGGCTCTTCCTGTATGTCCTGCACCCACCTCCCGCTCTCCGTGTCTCTGCCCTCCTATTGTGTATGACCGGCTCTGCAGGACCTCATGAGAGCGGGAGGCGGATTACCTGTTGGAAGGTGTGTGCCAATGAAGGTGATCCCTGTGCCAGTCTAGTCTCTGGATCCGGGAGCAGCCCCTGTCCCCCAGTGGGACCCTGATTTGAACGATTGGTGAGACCATCCACTGTGTGATTTCCAGAGAGACTTCCATAAGGAATGCTGAGGCGAATTTGCTGTTGTAAAGGCAGCCATTACATCCGGTGAGTTTGCACTTTTTTCATTGGTGGCGGTCTACTGTTGCCTTGCCTCCATTGCCTTGCTGTCTGCTCACTGGATTGGTGCTTTAATTATGGACTAATATATAAACATAAGAATTATTGTCAGTATATGGACCATTGATTTTATCTATCAAGTGTGTTTATATCTTTGCTATGCTTGATTTCATATATGTCTTTTAGGCGCTACACTTTTGTTTATTATCTTTGCTATGAGTTTTGTATACATTTTATGTGTTAGCTGCCCTCATCTAGTTAATTATATACACACAGCGCAGGATTTCCACATTATTAGTCTGGTTTACAGACTCGCCATGCCATGATTAAAATGTACATAGCAATAGTATCATCTAAGGATGGTCAGTGGCCCATGGTAGGTAGCACTCCATTGGTGATATATAATATAATATGTAATTTTTCTATTACATAACAGGGGTCCCATGCAATATATTTTCAGTTGCACATAAATTTAGTTGTGATATTAAAATGGTTGTAAAGTCAGAAGGTTTCTTTTATCTTAATGCATTCAATGCATTAAGATAAAAAGTCTTCTGTGTTCAGCAGCCCCCCCCCCCCTCAGCACCCCAATACTTACCTGAGCCCCATTTCTATTCAGCGATGTCCACAAGTGTCTCAGCCGTCCGGGACTCTCTCTGTCCTAATTGGCTGAGACACAGCAGTAGCCCCATTGGCTCCCGCTGCTGTCAAACTCAGCCAATCAGGAGTGAGAGGGGGCAGGGCCGAACACCAGCTCAGTGTCTGAATGGATGCACAGCTTGGCTTGGGTGCCCCCATAGCAAGCTGCTTTCTGTGGGGACACTCAACAGGAGGGAGGGGCTAGGATCACAGAAGAGGGACCCGAGAATAGGAGGATCTGGGCTGCTCTTTGCAAAACCAACTGCACAGAGGAAGTAAGTATAACATGTTGGTTATTTTAATAGAAAAAAAAATGAGACTTTACAACCACTTTAATGTTATTATTAAATTGATGATTCTCAAATACAAGGAAACATCTAATTTGTGTTAATACAGACTTCATGAAATGCCTTATTTTGTTAGCATTTTATAGACTACATTTTTTGGTGGTTGCCAAATATGAGTGCTGCAAGGCAGCTGTGCTACCCCAACCACTAGGCTATTGTGCTCACCATATAGTAATGCATGGTCTGTATATGAAGCAAACCTAAACTAGGAGTGATAATATTGTGAAGACAATTCAGGAGGGAAATTCTCCCCAGCACTAGGCTGCTTGGTAGTCACATCCGGCATGGAAGGGGCCGGTCAGGTGGTGTTGTGTAGTGGCCAGCATAGAGGAAGTTGTACCTCTCTTATCTGATGCTCCAGAGTTATGTGTATAGTAAGGCCGGTGCACAAAACATCCTGTCTCTGCATTTTCCTAGTCAGAACGGAGGTAATGCAGCCATCAGACGAAAACTTTACAGTGAGAGGGAAAAAAAAATAAATAAATATATATATATATATATACACACATACATGGAGCTAATACATTCCTGCTGGGTTTGTGTGGGCACACTCTGGTGTTCCCCTAGTGTAACAGTCTTCCATACACTCTGTCCATAGATTGCACTTCTCAATGTCTGTATTTGGGCAAAAGAAGATTTTGGGACTGGAACTGCTGGAAATGAGGATAGGTAAGATAGATATTACCAAAAGTATTGGGACGCATGCCTTTACACGCACATGAACTTTTTATCCCAGTCTTAGTCCGTAGGGTTCAATATTGAGTTGGCCCACCCTTTGCAGTTATAACAGCTTCAACTCTTCTGGAAAGGCTGTCCACAAGGTTTAGGAGTGTGTCTATGGCAATGTTTGACCATTCTTCCGGGAGCCCATTTGTGAGGTCAGGTTCCTCCACCCCCAAACTCGCTCATCCATGTCTATATGGACTTTGCTTTGTGCACAGGAAGGGATCATCCCCAAACTTTGGACCAGTGCACAAAGCAAGGTCCATAAAGACATGGATGAGCGAATTTGGGGTGGAGGAACTTGACTGGCCTGCACAGAGTCCTGACCTTAAATTAGGAATGGGAGAAGGGAATAGTGGAATACTCCGAATTAACTATGCACAAAATTTGAGGAATTATATCTCTTGGTACAGCTAGGCTGTTTATCCACCTTGTCACTGAGGTGAATGTGGCTTTAAGTCTTTTTTCCAGATGACTTGATGAACTAATTTTATCTTCAGGACACTCTCCTTAGTATCCTCCTTCTTGCCTGCTGACACCCATCTACTGACTATCCTACTCTTGGGGTGGCCCCCCTCAGGTCAGGCCCCTTGACACGATCCCCTGTACTCATGATACTGTTTTTCCAGGGTCTCCCCCTCAGTCAGCTCTCCTGGGCCTCTGGGTTCAGCTCCACTCCTCTGACACCCCCTGAGGCCACGTGCCACTGGTACAGATGTTAGAAGGCAGCCGCCACCCTCCCTCCGGGACTCTGCTCTCCAGCCAAAGACCCCACAGCACATGTGCTCCTGGCTTTTATACAGTATCCCAGAATGCCCTGAGGCAACCTGTCTCTGCCAATCACCAGGACTGTATCAAAGCCTACGCATCCATTGGTCAGGTTTCCTCCCACTGTCCAACATGCCTCTCTATTGGACCAGTGTGAAACACTACATATTGAATTGCATACTGAGCACAATGAGCAGACCTCACTAACAGATCCTGCTCTCTGGTAGGCAGAGAGCAATATAGATTTGCCTGCAGCTCCTCTGATAGGCAGACAGAGCCAAAAATTATACTCTCTCACTAGCCCCTACCTAGGAGGGTGCTACATTTATTTCATATGATCATCAGCTCCATCTAGTGGACATAATGTGGCATTTTCCTTGTCATTTCATAATGATGACTATAGAAAATAAATATATTAGATACAATACTGGGATTAACTGCGATGGCTGTGTGAAGGCTGAGACATCCATACACCAACATTGTTATTAAACAGATATACATAACTTTCTAAATAAACGTCTGTATTGATACTATTAATACTAACCAGAGTGACTAGGAGGAATTTGAAGCAGAATGTAAAACCTCTTAGTTATGTGGAAATTTCAGGACCTGTGGAACACAAGTAACCGCCAAGACCACCTTTGACTACAGGAACTCTTAGGAAATATTGGGCAACCTTCTTGGACACAGCCAAGTGATCTGGCTGAATATATTTCTTAATGTCGCATATTGTCTGTTCCATATTATTTTATAGTGAATCCAATTTTCTTGTTTAATTTGTGTGTTTGAGCAATTACTGTGGGCAAGGAGTTGTATGTGATGGCTATTTATCTGTAAATACAGTATTAACGTTCGGTAAACCACGTGTGTTTAGTACAGTGGCTGCAATGTTGGGGGTCTCAAATGTGGCCCCTGATAACACCAAAGGGCCATGTGTACAGTACATGTTCTACAGTGAGGGAAAAAGGTATTCAATCCCCTGATTTTGTACGTTTGCCCACTGACAAAGAAATGATCAATCTATAATTCTAATGGTAGGTTTATTTTACAGGGAAAGACAGAATAACAAACAAAATCCAGAAAAACGCATTTCAAAAAAGTTAGAAATTTATTTGCATTTTAATGAGTAAAATAAGAATTTGATCCCCTATCAATCAGCAAGATTCCTGGCTCCCAGGTGTCTTCTATACAGGTAACAAGCTGAGATTAGGAGCACTCTCTTAAAGGGAGTGCTCCTAATCTCAGCTTGTTACCTGTATAAAAGACACCTGTCCACAGAAGCAATCAATTCGATTCCAATCTATCCACCATGGCCGGGACCAAAGAGCTGTCCAAGGATGTCAGGGACAAGATTGTAGACCTACACAAGGCTGGAATGGACCACAAGACCATCGCCAAGCAGCTTGGTGAGAGGGAGACAACAGTTAGTGCGATTATTCACAAATGGAAGAAACACAAAATAACTGTCACTCTCCCTCGGTCTGGGGCTCCATGCAAGATCTCATCTTGTTGAGTTTCAATGATCATGAGAAATCAGCCCAGAACTACACGTGAGAATCTTGTCAATTATCTCAAGGCAGCTGGGAACATTGTCACCAAGAAAACAGCTGGTAAAATACTACACCGTGAAGGACTGAAATCCTGCAGCGCCCGCAAGGTCCCCCTGCTCTAGAAAGCACATGTACAGGACCATCTGAAGTTTGCTAATGAACATTTGAATGATTTAGAGAACTGGGTGAAAGTGTTGTGGTCAGATGAGACCAAAGTCAAGCTCTTTGGCATCAACTCAACTCGCTGTGTTTGGAGGAGGAGGAATACTGCCTATGACCCCAAGAACACCATCCCCACAATCAAACATGGGGGTGGAAACATTATGCTTTGGGGGTGGTTTTCTGCTAGGGGGACAAGACAACTTCACCGCACCAAGGGACATTGGATGGGGCCATGTACCATCAAATCTTGGGTGAGAACCTCCTTCCCTTAGCCAGGGCATTGAAAATGGGTCATGGATGGCAATGACCCACAACACAAGGCCAAGGCAACAAAGGGGTGGCTCAAAAAGAAGCACACTAAGGACCCGGAGTGGCCTAGCTAGTCTCCAGACCTTAATCGCATAAAAAAGTTGTGGAGGGAGCTGAAGATTCGAGTTACCAAACATCAGCCTCAAAACCCTAAAGACTTGGAGAGGATCTGCAAAGAGGAGTGGGACAAAATCCCTCCTGAGATGTGTGACAACCTGGTGGACAACTACAAGAAATGTCTGACCTCTGTGATTGCCAACAAGGGTTTTGCCACCAAGTACTAAGTCATGTTTTGCGAAGGGGGCAAATATTTATTTCACTCATTAAAATGCAAATTAATTTATAACCTTTTTTGAAATGTGTTTTTCTGGATATTTTGGTTGTTCTTCTGTCTCTCACTTTAAAATGAACCTACTATTAAAATTATAGACTGATCATGCCAGCAGGCAAACGTACAAAATCGGCAAGGGATCAAATCGTTTTTACCACACTGTATGTATTGCTAAAGAAGATTATGCAATGATAGTGTTAAAGGCCCCCTTACAAATTAGTGCTCCCCCTACTGACTTGCTGGGGTTAAGTGCTGCACTTCAAACCCCAAAGGACTGCATTTGGCCCTTGGACTGCAGTTGGGGTACCAGGAGCTTACTATTCAACCTCTTCCCATCTGCGCTATAACCGAAAGCTAGCTAAAGTACGGACCTTAGTTGCCGGGAGGGCGTCCATGTACGTCCTCCCGTGCATGAGCTGCCTGCGCGCTGCCTGCACGCTCCCTGCGGCGCTCGCGCGGCTCGATCTGTGATCAGCAAGCCCATGAGACTCAGCTGATCACAGATCGGAGTAAGGGGCCAATCTCGGTCCCTTACCACGTGATCAGCTGTCAGCCAATGATAGCTGATCACGTGATATAAACAGCAGTCAGCAATCAGCTTTGAGCAAAAAAAAGCTGATCGCCGCTGCTATCAGAGGGACATCAGTCCCAAAGAGGAGAGGAACATTTGTGCACACTAGTGCCACCTACCTGTGCCACCTATCAATGCCCACCAATGCCACCTATCAATGCCCACCAGTGCCACCTATCAGTGCCTGTAATTGCCCATCAGTGCCACCTATCAGTGCCACCTATTAGTGCCCATTAGTGCCTCCTACCAGTGCTGCCCATCAGTGCCACCTTATCAGTGTCCATTAGTGTCACTTATCAGTGCCAATCAGTGCCGCCTTATCAGTGGCCATTAGTGTTGCCTACCAGTTCCCATCGGTGAAGCCTATCAGTGCCGCCCCATAAGCGCACATCAATGAAGGAGAAAAATTACCTGTTTGCAAAATTTTTATAACAAAACTATAAAAACTTTTTTTTTTTCAATATTTTTAGACCTTTTTTTGTTTGTTCAGCAAAAAAAAAAAAAAAACCCAGTAGTGATTAAATACCACCAAAAGAAAGCTCTATTTGTTTGCATAACTGCGCAGTTGTCATTCAAAGTGCGACAGCGCTGAAAGCTGAGTATTGGCCTGGGCAGGAAGGGGGTGTAACTGCCCAGTAGGCAAGTGGCTAAGCACACATGGGTTCATTATAATGCCAGCCAACAAGCTGCCTGCACCTTTGTCCTCCATTGCTCCACCCCCCCCTCCCCCCAACCAGAAAAAAAGAGAAGAAGCCATCCTTACTTTAACAGGAGACTTCTGTCCTCCCCCCACCAAATATCACCGGGCCTGGTCCCAGGCAGCCGGATTCCTCCTATAAGACAGCACAATACCCAGTGCTATTCTTATCTTATATTCTTCACTCCCAAAAACTAATAATGAATGCAACCTTTTGGGTTTTATCTATTGCAAAGTTCTTCGCATTATTCACTGCGCAATATTCTATGGTAACAACAGACTGCTTATCCCCCAGAACAAAGGTCTCATTGTTTTCCTGGGTAGACGTCAGGCTTGTAGACATCTTTATTAATTAAAATTGAGTTTAATGACCACAATCCTAGGAATAAACAGCAGAGAATGATATAATCATTTCATATTGGTAAAGGGACTATTAAACAGTCATGAAAGGTTAAGGAGTGCTAATTCACAACTGAAGAGTATCTGCTGCCCCCTGAAGTCTGTCTGTGATAATGCAGCTTAAATATGTTTCAGTAGAGGCAGGGAGGAATATTTAAAAAAAAAAACAATCCTGATTATTTCATGTTATTCCAAATAAAACGGGTTTTATCACACCTGTAGGTATGAAAACCGAAGTCTTTCAAAAATCTACATTCATAATGAATAATACAAAAATAATATCTAAAGTCAAAGGTTTTTTTAAAAAAAAGGAGGGGAGAATAAAGAATAGAATAGAGAAGGAAATAAACAAATAAACATGCTATTAATATTAATGCTAATAATAATACTAATTATAAAATTGATAATAGTATTTTGAACAGAGAGGAGATCCCTATTAGGCATGTGCAGAACAAAATTATTTTTTTTGTTTCGTTAAAGTGAACTTTCCGAAAATATTATTTCCGGAACATTCCAGAACTTTCTGCAATATTCTTCCAGAACATTCCAGAACTTTCTGCAATATTCTTCCAGAACATGCTACAACTTTCTGCAATATTCTTTCCAGGACATTCTAGAATAGGGGTCTCAAACTGGTGGCCCTCCAGCTGTTGCGGAACCACAAGTCCCATCATGCCTCTGCCTATGGGAGCCACTTGTAGCTGTCAGTCTTGCAATGCCTCATGGGAATTGTAGCTCTGCAACAGCTGGAGGGCCACCAGTTTGAGACCCCTGTTCTAGGATGTTCCGCAATATTCTTTCTGGAACATTCTAGAACTTTCCGCAATATTCATGGAACTTTCTTCCGACTAAAATTTTGTTATTCAGAGATTCAGATATATCAGAATTTCCGAATCACAATGGTAATGAATTTCAAAGAATACTACATAAATTATAAGGAAACAAATCATCGGGATTTCCAATATGAATTTGAATTCTGAATGGAAATAGATTGCAATAAGTACAGCAACATAAAAAGTGACATAAGATGATCAATCCTACTTAGGCTGCTGAATAGAATATAACAGAATAGCATAATATAGAATAGAAAATAAAGTAATAGACTATAACAGAGTAAAATAGAATATAGCAGTCTTTCGAAATGTGAATGTCTAATTCGGATCGATTTGATGTTTTTCAATTCAAATTTGAATACGTTTGAAATCCAGTCAAAAAATATAAATGAAACAAAACTAAACTGGACAAATTTTGTTACGAAAGCAACAAAACGGAATCAATAACTTAAAGGGTAACTCCACATTCGTGGGGGAAAAAAAATAGCAAATAAAGAGAAAACAATATAGTGTATACTATTGTGACACAAATCATATTGTAATTGAATGTTATTAGAAATTACCTTTCCTTTTCAATCTGCAGCTGTTGTAATTTTCTGAAAGTGCAATGCAATATGGCCGCCTGGAGCTGTTCTGTACACAGAATGTATACTGACCACACCCCCAGAAACATAATTTCCTGCTTGTGTGATTGGCTCACCAATTTTCCCAGAAGTCTGCACTAAGATACAAGTCAGATTTCTGGCATCCCCTGCAACAAAAATTTCATTTTTGGTGAGATACTCCCAATAGGAACACGTCTAAAGGGATGCAGGCCCAGCAGATTTCCTCATTAGAGCCCTGCAGCTGCCACAGCTGACAGATAATTATGAAACCACTCCCATTAAACCCACTCAGCACAGAGGAACAAACGATGATTTCTTCAGAATAACAAAAGGAAGGAATCTGCAACAAAGTTTGTTACAATCCTTGTAATGTACAGTGATCACCCAGAGGGGAATGTTTTTTTCTCAACAAAAGTGGAGTTACGCTTTAAAATCCATGCTAAGCTCTCTTTTTTTTTTTTTTTTTTTTAAGCTAAAAGGAATGAAGAGATGTCAGACGATGGCAGGAAAAATAAATGTGATTTAATTATACTTTTCAAAATAATGTTCAGGTAAAATATGAATGTTTACACACCCAAGGCATTTTATAGATTGCTGTCACCAACTACATGAACAGGAAAATCCACATTTCAGACGCTCGATTTCCCAGCAGCTGCAGGAATGAGGCAATCAGAATTTGGATTGCTGCAAAGGAAAGAGGCGACCAATGCAACAGTACACCATGAAGAAAACAGGATGGAGAGGAAGCCTATTGTGACCCAATCCAGGAATCCCAAATCCATGTCTCCTATGTGCTGCTGAGAGACAGAAAGAGAACCTGTATGCTGGGAGAGGATGATATGCTGCAATGGAGGCCGCTGGGGAAATAGACATTGTCCTTTTCCATAAATGATGCCCACTTAATGACCAGGCCCTTTTTTGCGATTCGGCACTGCGTTACTTTAACAGACAATTGCGCAGTCGTGCGACGCTGTACCCAAATACAATTGATTTCATTTTTTCCCACAAATAGAGCTTTCTTTTGGTGGTATTTGATCACCTGTGCGATTTTTATTTTTTGCACTATAAACAAAAAAAGAGCAACAATGCTGAAAAAAATATATATATTTTTCACATTCTGCTATATAACATTCCCAATAAAAAATAAATAAAAATCCATTTTTTTCATCATTTTAGGCCAATTTGTATTCTGCTTCATATTTTTGGTAAAAAAAAAAAAAAATTGCAATAAACTTATTTTGATTGGTTTGCACAAAAGTTATCGCGTCTACAAACTAGGTGAAAGATTTATGTCATTTTTAATTATTTTTTTCTTAACTAGTAATGTCGGCGATCTGCGATTTTTAGTAGGACTGCGACATTGCGGCAGACAGATCGGACACCTGACATTTTTGACACTTTTGGGGGGACCAGTGCCATTACTACAGTAATCAGTGCTATAAATATGCACTGTTACTGTAATAATGACATTGGCAGGGAAGGGGTTAACCAAGGAGTGATCAAAGGGTTAAATTGTGTGCCTAGGGGAGTGTTTTCTAACTGTAGGGGGAGGGGCTTGCAAAATGATCATAGAGACCTGTGATCCTATATAGAAGGATCACAGGTGCTTTGTGACCAATTCAGAGAGAAGAACGGTCGGTTGTGTTTACAATAGCTGACCGTCCTTCTCTCTCAGCGGGAGCAATCGGTGCCACCGGTCCTAAGCATCAGCATTTCCGCTGCCTAGTTGGGGCGAGAGCACACCGCCGGCGGTGCGCGATCCCGCAGATCACTGTACAGGTACGGCAAATCGCGCAGCCGAGCCAGCCTGCCACAGTATATATGCAGCAAACGGCCGGCACGTGGTTAATGAAGAATTATCACTACAACTGCTTTGATGCTGCGGTTTTTCGCACTGGTTACTCTGGGTTTCCCATAGACTTCTATTATGTCCCACGGTTTTTGCATGTTTTCCTAAAGCGCACCAAAAATCCTGCATGCTTCATCTTTGGTGCGCTTTCAGAAAACACGTAAAAAACGCATGAAATAACGGAATTTTTGTAAAATCTTACCTGTAAAATTCCTCTCTCTGAGTCCTACGACAGTCGCCGCCTCCTCTAAGTCATCACTATTGGGTATTGACTTCCGCTCCGCAGGAGTAGCTAGGCATAAGACTTAGTCAAAAGAACAAAGGCATTTGCATATACACACCCATGGGGGGCTGTCTCACTGGTCAATACCCCCCCTGCAGTGACACTCCCAACTCAGTTTGGTAGAATAGCAGTAGGCAAAGAAGAAAACAACCCCAAAAAAGGGGCGGAGGCGGCGACTGTCGGAGGACTCAGAGAAAGAAATTTTACAGGTAAGATTTTACAAAAATTCAGTTTTCTCTTACGTCCTCCGACAGTCGCCGCCTCCTCTAAGTCATCACTATTGGGATGTCCCAAAGCAGTGTAGACATGAGGGGTGGGAGACGCAACCCGTAGAAAAGGCAACGCGGTACCCACATCAGAGAAAGGAACCTTACACGCACAGTAAGAGAACCTTCTGGGTACCAGAAAACAAGGCTCAACAGGAGCAACAGCCAAGGAAAGCAAATAACCCAGGGGATAACACCCCAACAGCCAGGGACCCACAAAAAAACACAAGGGTCCTTTATGGCACTGCCGCACTGAGAACTTTGCGGCCAAAGGAGGCATCAGCTGATGCCAGAACATCCACCTTATAGAATTTAGAAAAGGTGTGCACCGACAACCAAGTCGCAGCCTTGCACACCTGGGCCACCGAGGCACGATGCCAATAGGCCCAGGACGCACTCAAAGATCTGGTAGAGTGCGCCTTAACAGGGAAGGGTGGAACCCGTTTCTTCAAAGCATAAACCTGTTCAATGGTCTCTCTGATCCATTTGGCAATGGTCGCTGCAGACGCAGCCATGCCCTTCCGAGGTCCCTCAGGAAGGACAAAGAGGGAATCCGTCTTCCGAAAGGACTCCGTAGACGACAGGTAAACCCTGATCGCCCTGACAACATCCAAGGAATGCAGAGCAACCTCCTTAGGATGCTTAGGCTTCGCACAAAGCGAAGGCAGGACAATGTCCTCATTAAGGTGGAACTCAGAGACCACCTTAGGAAGAAAAGACGAATGAGGTCGCAAGACCACCTTATCCTTGTGAATTACCAAGTAAGGAGAGCGGCAAGACAACGCCGCCAGTTCCGACACTCTGCGAGCCGAAGTGATCGCCACTAAAAAGATAACCTTCTTAGACAGCAGAGGCAACGATATCTCCTGGATGTTTTCAAAGGGAGCACGCTGTAACACGGACAGAACCAAGTTCAAGTCCCATGGAGGTAAAGGCTCCCGCCTGGGAGGAGCCAAATGTCGCACACCTTGAATGAAGTGGACTTGTTCTTGGGGTTCTGGGGCAGCATGGTGCTCTTACCCCCCGTGACACCTTTTACCAAGGTATCCAAGGCCTCGCCAAAAAGGCGAGATCCTGCATAAGGAAAATCAGCAACAGTTTTCCGTGATGCCTGGTCAGCCGACCAGCTCTTCAGCCAGATCAGTCAACGGTTAAGCACCGCAACACTAGATAGGCGTGCTACCAAGGGGGCCTCATT
The DNA here is from genome assembly GCF_965119305.1 of Pelophylax lessonae. Classification (NCBI taxonomy): domain Eukaryota; kingdom Metazoa; phylum Chordata; class Amphibia; order Anura; family Ranidae; genus Pelophylax; species Pelophylax lessonae. The sequence continues at coordinate 27,365,618 of NC_138777.1, forward strand.
CAAGGCCGCATCGCACAAATACATGACTCCCTGGTGAATTTCATCCACCATAGCCAGCGTGGCAGGGGAGGCAGAATCAGATGCGAGGTTGCATCTAAGCACCTTAGTCCAATCAGCCACCGCCTGAGCCACCAGAACGGACGCGAAAACAGGTTTGAGCAAGGAACCCGCCACCGTGTAGGAATGGCGGGCTAGAGACTCCAACCTTCTGTCCGTGGGATCCCAAAAAACCGGGGTCTCCTCAGAAAGGAATCAAGGTAGCCTTGTTTAAAAACAGCCACAGTGTGATCCACTTGTGGAGGCACACACCAATCTGGGTCTTTTCCTAGCAGCACGTTCAGCCATCAGTACCTCCATTTTGGACACTAAGGACGCCACTACGGCGGCCAAGTCAGGTATAACAGGGGCCCCAGCAGGAATGGGGTCTCCCACCAGAGCTGGAGGAAATTTGCTGTCCTGAGAATCCATTGCCCAAGTTAGAAAACTACAGTGCAATAAAAGGTACTGGCCCTTTAATACCGCTGCGGAGTGCGCAGCCCACCGCTATATGTACAGTGATGAAAGACCCCCAAAAGGAGAAGAAACTGAGCCAGGAATGACAAAACAGAAAGTTATGGTAGAGACAGTCTGCAGAGCCCCACAGAGTATTACCACATTGATCGCTGCTTCAGAGGAAAAGGAAGTGAGGTCATTAGAGGCTGAACTATAAGCTGCAATAACCCAGGGAAAATGGCTGCCTATAGAACTGAATGGGAGGCTTCGGGAAAATGGCCGCCGAACATGTGCTCGGAACGATCGGCCGCCCCATGCAAGATGGCGCCGGATGGCGCCAAAACAGCATGTAATGTAGCCCACAGTGAAGCCAGATATGCATGCCCATAATAAAAATGGCGAACCGCGCGGTTTTTCCCCGCTGCGGCCGCCACACACATCGTCTGCTCCCCAGAAAAAAACACAGAAGTGACACAGGGGAAGGGGCCCCCAGCAATACACAGCCCCGCAGCGCATGTACAAAAGACCCCCGCAGGGATCGCCACAGGGAGCCCCACACAGGCACAGACATGGGGGACACACAGCAACACAGGACTGCCACCCCAGACAGAGGCCCCACACAGAAGTACTTACCTGTACCAGATGGCGTGGGGTGCCTCTCAGAACGGAAAGCCGCTGTCCTCATCTGACAGGGAATGCCGTTAGCCAAGGACATTGCACTGCAGCATCGCAGATGAGTCCAGTGAGGTAGCCACCTCACAGCTGCATCCCTGCTGCGAGCAGGGATGGGTCGTTCATAATGCCAGGACGAACCATGGCTGAACGCTCGATGGCGGGCTGGGGGTCCCTCTGACCCTCTGCCCTGGAGTATCAGGGCGGTCAGTCCGATTCCCAGCTCCGCATTAATCCATCTTCATCCGAAGAGTCGACTAAAAACGAAAGCTGACAAAAGAAACAGCTAGTATAACAAGAAAAACTGACATTTTTAAAAGAAAATCAAATAAAAAAAGATAGAAGGCTGAGACTGTAGCCCCAGCACAGGGAAAGCTTAACTACTCCTGACGCTAGGCAGAAACAAACTGAGTTGGGAGTGTCACTGCAGAGGGGGTATTGACCAGTGGGACAGCCCCCATGGGTGTGTATATGCAAATGTCTTTGTTCTTTTGACTAAGTCTTATGCCTAGCTACTCCTGCGGAGCGGAAGTCAATACCCAATAGTGATGACTTAGAGGAGGCGGCGACTGTCGGAGGACGTAAGAGAAAATGGGTTTTTGACTTGCCGTAAAATCTATTTCTCTGATGTTCATTGCCAGATACAGCTCTTCATCTTCATGACCATTGGGTTATACTGCCCCCTACAGGAGTAGGACACTAGGCAGAGAAAAAAAGCTTGGAACACTTCCTGCTATAGGTATTTGTGGGCAGATGTGGGGCACAGGCCGCAATAGACCACTGAGATGGGGGGAATGCGAACTGGGAGGGAGGAGAGCCCATGGGTCCGACCAACCCAGGGAGGGCCTGCATCCACCCCAAAACGCGCCAGGGGTAGAGGGGGAACAGCTACTTACCACACTAGGAACCTGAGTAGGCACTGCTCCGGACAGGACACTGCTCCATCGTAATGTGGGTGCTGTCGGCCAGGAGGAAACGCTGCGACTCAGGCCGCAGCCAGTTTCTCTGCGCCTTCGTGAGATGTTTAACTCGCAGGCCAGCCCCTGTCCAGTGGGGCTACGTCACGGCCGACCTAGCACAGAGCTGGGGGTCTGCACACGCTAGCTGGCCAGACTGGGAGGACCCTAAGGATCTAGATTATCCAGTGTGTTGTCCAGTCTGGCACTTGATTGTAGATTCTCACAGGAACAAAATAATAAAATAATATTCAGCCAAATGCTTCAGAACTCATTGAACGGCGCTTCACAGTGCATATGGACAATGACCCGAAGCATACTGCGAAAGCAACCAAAGGGAAAGAAGTGGAATGTTATGCAATGGCCAAGTCAATAACCTGACCTGAATCCGATTGAGCATGCATTTCACTTGCTGAAGACAAAACTGAAGGGAAAACGCCCCAAGAACAAGCAGGAACTGAACACAGTTGCAGTAGAGGCCCTGCAGAGCATCACCAGGGATGAAACCCAGCGTCTGGTGATGTCTATGCGTTCCAGACTTCAGGCTGCAATTGACTAATTGACCAAGTGTTAAAAAGTGAAAGTTTGATTTATGATGGTTAATCTGTCCCATTACTTTTGGTCCCTTAAAAAGTGGGAGGCACATATACAAATTGTTGTAATTCCTACACCATTCACCTGATTTGGATGTAAATACCCTGAAATTAAAGCTGAAAGTCTGCAGTTAACCTTCCTAGCGGTATTCCCGAGTGTGGCTTGGGCAGGGCTGGCCCAAGACATTGTGCAGAATGAAATGCTGCCCCCCCCCAAAAAAAAAATCCACACCCTCCAAGAGGCCCCCACATTCTATAGGACTATGAAAGCAGTCAGAGGGGTGTGAGTGTGTACGGAGTAACAGCAGGAGCAGGAGAGCAGTAGACACTGGGCAGATGAGCGCACCAGGCTTTCTACTGTCTATAGTGCCACAGTGCCCTGCAGGGCTGCGGGCATGATACAGGAGAATGCAGTGCTGCGGGCATATTACAGAAGAATGCAGGGCTGTAGGCATCGTACAGGAGAATGCAGGGCTGTGGGCATGGTACAGGAGAATGCGGGGCTGCGGGCATGGTACAGGAGAATGCGGGGCTGCGGGCATGGTACAGGAGAATGCAGTGCTGCAGGCATGGTACAGGAGAATGCAGTGCTGCGGGCATGGTACAGGAGAAGGCAATGCTGCGGGCATGGTACAGGAGAATGCGGGGCTGTGGGCATGGTACAGGAGAATGCAGTGCTGTGGGCATGGTACAGGAAAATGCAGTGCTGCGGACATGGTACAGGAGAATGCAGTGCTGCGGGCATGGTACAGGAGAATGCGGGGCTGCAGGCATGGTACAGGAGAATGCAGTGCTTCGGGCATGGTACAGGAGAATGCAGGGCTGCGGGCATATTACAGGAGAATGCCATCCAATGACAGCACACCATGTCCAATCACACAGGTGACACGGGAGGGCACAGCATGTCCAATCATACAGGTGACATGGGCTGTAGACCTAAAGAAGCCATCCAATGACAGCACACCATGTCCAATCACACAGGTGATATAAGCTGTACACTTATAGAAGCCAGGAGCCGTGCACAACACACCGGCGCCCCTCCCCCCACAAATGCGCTCTATATAAAAGGGGAAGCCGGCGGGCTCCGGGCACAGGCCTAGGAGGACACTTGTTCCCTCACCTCCCCCTTCCCATACCGACCATACAGAGCCATAGGCCCCCGAGCCCACCGGGGTGAGGTCCTGATACCGCTCCAGCACCTCCCACACCGTCTTGTTCAGCTCTTGCCGGTAGAACCCGCTGCGGCTGCTCATATCGGTGGAGCCGGCCGGCACACAGCCCTGGCTGCAGTGGAGGAAGGAGGCGGGAGGAGGAGGAGATGGAGAGGGCTGGGGGAAGGGAGGAGGAGAGGGATCGGTCAGGTAAATGGGAACACTACTCATAACAGAAAACTCATACTCAGCGCCCCTCTCTAAGTGCCGCCTGGGTCCCATGGTCCCACCGGGACCCATGGTAGGGCCGGCCCTGGGGTTAAATTTCAGTGCCAAAAGCGGTAACCCCAAACCACACTCGGGGTACCGCCAGAAGCATCGCTGGATCCTGGTAGAGGGGTTACTTACCTTGTCACCAGAATCCAGCGATGTATGCGGGCGGTGTGCGGCGGGGGATCTTCCTCCCGATGCTCTCTGTGCCCGACTTCCATCTCCGGCGAGGTGACATTTGCAGGGGGGTGGAACCGGCGGCAAATTCAAAAGTAAAACACACCAAACACACTGATACATTGCAAAATAAAATAAATTCACATTAGATTGCCCCCCAGTGCCCTTTCCTGCAGTTTTACTGTACTTTTATATATATATATATATATATATATATATATATATATATATATATATATATTATATACGTATATATATATATATATATATTATATACGTATATATATATATATATATATTATATACGTATATATATATATATATATATATATATATACGTATGTGTGTGTGTATATATATATATATATATATATATATATATATATATATATATATACACACAGTATACTTTGCGGGACTGCGACATTGCGGCGGAAAAATCGGACCCTTGACTGGGACTTTTGGGGGTACCAGTGACATTTCTACAGTAATCAGTGCTATAAATATGCACTGTTACTGTAAAAATGACACTGGCAGGGAAGGAGTTAATTTTATTGGAGAGGGAGGGGTTAATGTATGCCTGGTGCTTATTAACGTGTGTGGTGACTGAGTGACACAGGGACAGATCGCATGTTCAGCTATGCTGAACACTGCAATCTCTCACTGTTTGTCACTTAGAGGATCTCCAAACTCGATTCCCCCGACAATCGGGGAAGAGCAGCGGCGATCGCCACCGCTCCTCCCCTGGCCCGACTCCCGCTGTGACTGAAAACAGCGGGAGCGTGCCTCCGGCGGCGCGCGAGCGCCGCCTACAGGGGGAGGAGTCCAGCGACGTAGGTGCAGTACAGTCCCAGTGACTGGTCGGCAAGTGGTTAAAGCCCAATGTTAGCTTTTAGAGCTTAGCAAAGTCAGGGGGGCATAAAGTTTTGGTTTTATTTTTTATTTAATAGTGCTCACTGCACTACCTTATACTCCCCATCAGCAAACCAAAGATTATAACTGCTGTACTGTGTTTCTGACACCCCCCACCCACCCTGAACAGACACAACTACTGCGTTCCAATAAGTAATGCTCATGCTCACTGTTAAACAGAATAGTTGGGACTGTGTGTGTGTGTGTGTGTGTGGGGGGGGGGGGGGGGGGGGTGGCAGTTTTTGTATGTCGCACTTGCTGGAGGTAGACTGCTGCTCTTATGCAGAATATAGTGGTCCCTTTATGTTACGCTTACCCCTTAACACCGGTGGTCAGGTGTATATATCAGTTGCCCCCAGGACTTATACACAATGCTATAGTGCCTGGCTATCACAATGGGGCAGGTGCGAACTGAGCAAAGCAAACATGTACTTGTGGTTGGAAGACAGGCAGAGTGGTTCAATAAGAGTCCAGGTACAATTCGGGCAAGGTTCAGAGCAATCAGGGTCCACTCTGTAGCGAAAAGGCAGGCAGAGTTCAGAGAATAGCCGATCCAAGGTCATAAACAGGGGAATTCAAACAGCAGAGCAGGACAGAGCTTGAGCACTTATTACACAGGCTATCTCAATCATAAGACTGCAGGCTTGGCTGCGTCAATCAGGTTTGGTCTCCACCCAGAGACTGACCACATTAGTCACCTTACAGGCAGACAGACAGGGAGAATGCATTACAGCCAAAACCAGGATTAGCAGCAAAGGCTACATGCTCCTGACACTTTTGTTAGTGGCCTAATGCAGAGGAAGTAAAGGGTTATTTGAGGAGCACTACTAACCACTTCCCTACTGTGCACTTTTACTCTCTTCCTGCCGAGGCCAATTTTCAGCTTTTAGCGCTGTCACAATCTGAATGACCATTGTGAAGCCATGCAACACTGTACCCAAATAAAACATTTTTAGTATTTTTTTTCCACACAGCTAGAGCTTTCTTTTGGTGGTAATCACCACTAGGTTTTTTTATTGATTGCTAAAGAAAATTTTGAAAAAGAAAAACATTTTTTATAGTTATACATTTTTGCAAATGGGTAATTTTTCTCCTTCACTGATGTGCTCTGATGAGGCTGCATTGGTGGGCACTGATGAGGCAGCACTGAAGGGCACTAATAGGCGGCACTGGAGGGCACGGTTAGGACCGATGACAGAAGCCGGTTATCGGCATGAGGAAAGAAAAGCCAATAACCGGCTAGTGTTTACATCCTGTGATCAGCTGTCATTACCTGATAGCTGATCATGCGGCCCTTTATCCGATCTGTGATCAGCTGAGTCCAAAGGACTTGGCCATCAAAGAGCACGTCACCCGATCACGGGAGGACATCCATGTACACCCTGCCAGCAAAGTAAGCCCATACTGTAGCTGTATTTTGGCTATAGCAATGCACGGGAAGCGGTTAAAGAAAAAATAAAAAACAATACTGTTAAAGAGTTATCTATTGATGCTGATTGATATTGCCTAAGCCAGCTATTCTCAGCCTTTTTAACCCAGAGAAACCCCCAAATAATTTTCAGGTCTTGGGGAACTTTTACTAAAACCAATGGGGGGGGGGGGGTCAATGGGAGAAAAAGCCCTTACATAGATCAGTAGGAAGCATGCAACCCTTAGGCCTTGCATACACTCGCTTTGATGTTTGAAGCACAATCCGCGTTCAGATCCTTCTTCAATCAGCAAAAATGGGAGTAAAGCCCCGTACACACGTGCAGAATGCCACCCTTACAGACATAAGTTTCATTGGTGTCATGCTGCTTGCTTTGCAAAATGGCATTGACCCTGGAACTATGCAGACACCTTCAAATGGGAAGTCAATCAGCCACACTTCAAAGAACCCCCAAACAACTTCTGGGGGAACCCTGGTTGAGAATGGCTGGCCTAAGCCATAACATCTTAAGCTACAACTGAACTTTAACGTGTAGATGAACCTCCTGTGCTTTAGCCATATAGCGTACAACAAGCATGTAGACTTGGGGCTCCAACTTTCCTGGTCTGCACACTTGATCCAGGTCAGGCACTCTGAAAGTATTGAAGCCAGAATGAGTCAAGCAGCTAGCATGTACATAATTAAAGGTCGGCATTGGCAGCCCCACATTTAAGGTTACAAAAATAAAATAAAAAGGTACAAAAAAAATAAAAAAAAAAAGGTACAAAAAAACCTTCCTTACTTCCAGGAAAAAGCTATGTAATAAACTGCACCACCACAAATAAACTACGCAAGGTTAGACGTTTGCAGGCCTCATGTACGTTTTCTTAAAAATGCGGCATTGGACACACTTTATTAAATGCTAATCAAAGCGCCTGTCACTAAATAAAATGGTTATCTTACAGTCCTTTTCACATGTTGTGTTTGCTTTGCTTCATAAATGATACCCCATGTCGCTTTCTTAGTGCTTCAAAGCCTCTCCAAAGCATCCATAGAAGTCTATAACAACGCTTGCTTATAGCACATAAAGCTTTTGAGGGGCTTTTATTCAGCAAAATCTTCCCTTTGTTTTGGGGGTATTGCAGGTATGAGATATCCCAGGATGCATTGGGAAACCAACAATGAACTGGAATGACGTCATCAGCAGTCACTTCTAGTTCATGTTTATATGTTCTGGTAGTGTCTGGTGCAGATGTCACATCTGGTGTACAGCATGGAGCAGAAGGAAGGTGAGCGGGGTCTGGACTAGAGCGCAGCAACTAGCAGACGGCACACTTGGTGTGCAGTATGGGAACACTATAGCAGAAGGTGAATGGGACTGGAGTGCTAGGACTGAGCGGCGGAGGATCAGCAGAGCTGGAAGATCAGAGCAGGAGAAACTAGCAGATGCCACACGAGGTGCACAACGTGGGAACAATATAGTGGGAGGTGAGCAGGCACCGGAGAGAGAAGAGGATCAGAAAACCAGAGGATCAGCAGAGCTGGAGGTTACTACTGAGCGGGGAACCAGCAGCGCTAGGGGTTACTACTGAGCGGGGGATAAACAGAGTTGGGGGTTACTACTGAGCGGGCGATCAGCACAGCTGGAGTTACTACTGAGCGAGGGATCTGCTTAACAAGGATACTAATAAGCAAGGGATCCACTGAAGAAGGATACTAATGAGCTGGGATTCTACTGGGCACCTTTTAAACAAATAGAAAATAAACACACTCACACAGGGCATTTTTCAAGCATCAGAGAGGCATCAAAAAAGCATGTTGAGGAAATGGGTGCCTTAACCACTTAAGCCCCGGAGGATTTGGCTGCTAAACGACCAGGGGGTATTTTGCGATTCGGCACTGCGTGACTTTAACGGACAATTGCGCGGTCGTGCGACGCTGTACCTAAACGAATTTGGCGTCCTTTTTTTCCCACAAACAGAGCTTTCTTTTGGCGGTATTTGATCACCTGTGCGATTTTTTGATCACGCGCTATAAACAAAAAAAGAGCGTAAATTTTGCAAAAATAGCAATATTTTTCCCTTTTTTTTATATGAAATTCCCCCCCAAAAAAATGTAAAAATCAAAATTTTTTAACATTTTCGGCAAATTTGTTTTATGCTACCCATGTTTGGTAAAAAAAAAAAATCGCAATAAGCGTATTTTGATTGGTTTGCGTAAAAGTTATTGCGTTTACTAACAAAGGGAAAGATTTATGTCATTTTTGGTGTTTTTTTTTTTAACGAGTAATGGCGGCGATCTGCGATTTTTTTTGCGGGACTGCGACATTGCGGCGGACAGACCCGACCCTTGACTGACATTTTTGACACTTTTGGGGGTACCAGTGACATTACTGCAGTAATCAGTGCTATAAATATGCACTGTTACTGTAAAAATGACACTGGCAGGGAAGGGGTTAACTTTATTGGAGAGGGAGGGGGTTAATGTATGCCTGGTGCTTACTGACGTGTGGGGGGAGGTGACTGTGTGAGACAGGGACAGATCGGAAGTCCAGCTATGCTGAACACTCCGATCTGTCACTCCCTGTCACTGAGGAGATCCGCCCGCTTGTGTTTACACAGGCGGGCGGATCTCCACACTAGATCCCCGACAATCGGGGCAGAGCATCGGCGATCGCCGCTGCTGCTCCTCCCCTGGCCCGACTCCCGCTGTGAATGAAAACAGCGGGAGCGCGCCTCCGGCGGCGGGCGAGCGCCGCCTACAGGGGAGGAGTCTGACAACGTAGGTCTACGTCGTCAGAAGGGAACGAGCCACTTTGCCGCAGTACTATTCAAGTACTCAGCGGTAAAGTGGTTAAAGCGGTTTTAAAGTCAGAAGGTTTTTAATCCTAATGCATTCTATGCATTAAAATAAAAAGCCTTCTGTGTGTAGCAGCCCCCCTAATACTTACCTGAGCTCCATCTCGCTCCAGCGATCTCCACGAGTCCCTCAGCCATCCTGGACTCTACTTCCTGATTGGCTGAGACACAGCAGCGGCACAATTGGCTCCCGCTGCTGTCAAATTCAGCTATCCAATCAGGCGAGAGAGGGGGCGGGGCCAAGTGTCAGCTGTGTGTCTGAATGGACACAATGGAATGGCAAGCTGCTTGCTGTAGAGGCACTCAACAGGAGGGAGGAGCCAGGAGCACCAAAGAGGGACCCGAGAAGAGGAGGATCCAGGCCACTCTGTGCAAAACCAACTGCATAGAGGAGGCAAGTATAATATGTTAGTTATTTAAAAAAAAAAAACCCCATGAGACTTTACAATCACTTTAACTTGTACCTACAGGTAAGCCGTTATTAAGGCTTACCTGTAGGTACAGTGAATATCTCCTAAACTTGCACGGTTTAGGAGATATTCACACGGGATACAGCTGGTGATGTCACCAGTGCATGCCCTCTGAAGGGATGGCATACCCGTGCTGTACCTTCAAAGCTCCGTGTCGGGGCCAGGCATGACTTTATTGACGTATACAGCCGGAGCCCACAAACCCGTGAGGAAGACCGGGTGAAGTTTGAAGCGCTGGGGAGCCGTGACACCACTGCATTGGAGGGCTGTGTGTGCAGGTAAGTCTATCATAATGTGCTAGTATGCAGTACACATATTAGTACACTATGACTCAAACCTGCAGGAGACCAGTTTTTTCTTTTTTTTTCTTTGTAGTGGTGGTTTACTACCGCTTTCATTTTGCTGGGCTAATAATGCACCAAAAGTTACCCTTTTACCACACTCGCCCCAGCAAACCACAATGCAATGATGGCCTACCTTGGCATTTGTGGCAAGCTAAAACGCAGGTCTTTTGTGTTGCACTGGGGATGTGCACTGAGGATGTGCACTGGGGTAACATTCAAAATGAGTGAGCACCACGGTTCATGCATTACCGCTATACAACAGGCTAAAACAACATTACTGAAATGTAGAAGTGTCAATTAAGTGTAAACGTAAGTGGTGGAAATTCAGCAATACACCAATTACAATAAGAAAACAAAATACAAGGGTTTTTTTTTTTTGTGGAAAAAAATTCATTGATTTTGAGTCCCTAGTGTATAGTATAAAACAGCTTTGAAGTCCATAAAATGCTTTTGTTCGGTTAATACGTTTCCATCGAGAAGTTATCCGGTTATATAGAGAGAACTGAGCAGATCAATGAAAAATAAAATACCTGACATAAGGCTCAATTCACAAAGCTTTAACACAAGGATGAGAATTTTTATGATAGCCATGAGAATAAGGATCCTTATCCTGGTGTGTTACATTTGTGGAATTCGGGAAATGGAATGTACATCACAGCACCTGGGAGAAAATACAGAATTAGATTTACAAGTTCTTCCCTTTTCTGCATTTTTCCATGGGGAAACGTCTGACCCAAGGTGATCGCTCCTTCCTAGTAGGACGAGATTAAGAGCAAATTTAAAATTCCCTGCCACCCGCACCTCCTTCATGTCTCCTGAATATCAAGGTACAGTGTATAGGTGACATGTACCCCGAAACCAGACATTACCCAAATTTACCCCCAAACCTCCTTATCCCTATCTGGATATGAGATGGACATCCCACCTTTATTGGTTTATTTTACTTTTATTTGCCCTGTGACATCATCACCAGGTTTGTAAAGTTATTTCAGGGGCAGCTGCCAAGAGCGCAGTTCTTTTTGATATAGGCACGCTCCCTGAACTACATCTCCCAAGAGCCTTTTCCCTACACAGTGAGGCTCTTGTGAGTCAAGGCAGAAGCATTGTTTTGCTGGTAAAGAAATCAATGTATGCATGTGGGGAGGGAGATAACCTGTAGTCCAGCAGGCAGGGCTGACAAGGGTACTGCCCATGGTGTCATCATAGAAGAACCCAGGAAAAGTATTTACCTTAGGGTACACCTGTGCTTTATCCATGAAGCGTGAGGCAACACATTAGCTTTATAGGCGGCCTCAGCAGCAGCTTAGTCTCCCTCTTCCTTCCATTACCCTGTTGGTATTGGAGCATTTAACTTAAGCTCCTTCCTTTGCATCACAGTACTGATACTTGGGGATTGGCCCTACAAGCACCAGGAGTGGTCATATTGGGCATCCATAGAGCTGTCAGCCCTCTCTAATTGCGACTTGGGTGATTACGCATGGCTTCATCAGTACTCTTCTGATGTAGCTGCTGTCGGGGCCACCATTAAATTGCACCTGTTCTGCCCTCTCCTAGGAAGGTTCCCTTTAATGAATACCCCAGCATGAATCACTTCTGACAAGTTTTCCTGACACCAAGAGAAAAAAAGGTGACAGGGGAGGGAAGTTGCATACTAACACATTATGATATTGTCTTGCAGGTTTTTTTTTTTTCAGCAGTTTACTACCGCTTTAAGGTAAGTCTTTCATAACGTGCTAGTACCGTGTTTCTCCGAAAATAAGACCTACTGTGATTTTCGGGGAGGGCTGCAATATAAGCCCTACCCGAAAATAAGCCCTAGTTTAAAGTGTTTGAAAAATTCTAGAATCCACTCTTACTGCTTTATAAAATGTCCAATGTGTGTGTTTCTGTATTATATTTATGTGAAATACCTTCGGTACAGTGCTGCTCTGCGCTCAGCTGATCTCCTGCTGCTCTCCTCCTCTTCTCCCAGCTGTCAGCGGGGGATCTCAGCCCCTCCCCTCTGCAGTGCTTAGAGCATGAGTGTCCAACCTTTTGGCTTCTCTGGGCCACATTGAGTGTAGAGAAATTTTCTTGGGCCGCATATAAAATATATACTATAATTAAGGTATATAAGTAATAAAATGCTGCCACGCCTCCCGCACTAATTTAAAACAACTAAAGGATGATCAAATGAAATGGAATCAGTATACAGAGGTTTACTTCTTCTGAGAGATAATAAAGGAACACTCTAACCACCGTGGCCACTTCAGTGATTTGAAGCTGTCATGGTGGTAGGAGTCAGAAACACTGCACATGCTCCCCTCCCCTCTGAGGCAGCCTCTGCCTACTGTTAGTTGGAAGCTGCTGTGACCGTGCCCCCGACCCGACTTCCTTCCTCCCCAGCAAAAAAAAAAAAATTGGCAGGGGGCAGTGGGCCACATTGCCTGCGGTTCCGGGCCGCAGGTTGGACATGCCTGGCTTACAGCATAGGGTAGAAGAGAGCTCCGGCGGGTCACGGAAGCGCCGAACGGCACTCTAATTAAGGTATTTGGCACAAATATAATACAGGAAATACACACATTGGACATGATATACTAATAATAGAGTGGATTCTAGGATTTTACAAACACTTTTACTCGGTTCACACAGAGGATTCCTGAGAGGCAGGGAGGGAGAGGGCGAGAAAAGACAGCACATTATATGTTAAGACCCACCCCGAAAATAAGCCCTACTGTGTCTTTCGGCGCCAAAATTATTAAAAGACCCAGTCTTATTTTTGGGGAAACACGGTATGTGAACCACACTATCACATTATGTCATTACCTAGCAGAGAGGATTTTTTTTTTTTCTCTGCAAGGGTTTACTACCGCTTTAATATGTGTATTTAGCGGTCTGAAATTCAGATTTAGCCCCTGTTGACGGGTTCAAATCTCGTGACAAGTCGCACCCTATTGTTGGCAATAGCACGTGCCTGATGAAGGGGCCCTGCGTGGCTCTGAAACGTTGCTATATATTTATCATGTGACCATGCAATAAGGCTTTGGCCACACTTTTGAGGAATCCTTGGTGTGCTGACATTTCTTCACTGGTGTGCTGACATTTCTTCACTAATGGAACGCATACCTTTAGTTCCGGGTTCCGATTTGCTCTATTATTTCCGCTCTCCTCCGTCGCTATATATAGCGTGGCGTACCTTGAGACCACACCCCTTGACGACGTCTTTTGATGACGAAACACGTCGGATGGCGCTCATGGTGACGCACGCCGTTACGGGGAGGAGACGTGGCGGCCATCTCTTTGGTTATCCAGCACGACACGCAGAGAGGAACTTTCATTATCAGCCTTGATGCCTGTTTTTACTACGATACTGTAAGTGTTCCTAATCTTGTGTGGTAATAAAAAGTCTATGCAGTCTGCGCTATGAGAGTGTCCCTGCTTTTCATTTTATATCATACAAACGGTTGAATCTGTCAGTCCTGGACCTATGGGAGGAGGATTGTTTTTCACCTTTATGCATTTGGCTGTATTGGATCTCTGTAAAGGGGATCATTGCTATCTGGTAAGAAGCGGTGTTATCAGAGTGCTTGGTGGCGGTTCTCCGGGTCTATGGTCTCTCACATTTCCTTCAGTTTGAAGTGGACACAAAAAGGACTGCTTTTTTCAAATTTATTTTGGGACATTTTCTTAGATCTAGCGCCGCAGTTTTTACAATATTTCTTCACTATTGTCAGCAACGGAACTGTTCAAATCAGTTCAACGCCAACTTTGCGGTGCCACACCGATTTGCAAAAGAAGTTCCTGCCCTATTTTTGGCAATTTCAAGTGCATCTTGTACAAACATCTGTGCATAAAGTCACACAGATGCCAGCCAAGTCGCACTTACATGTGGCTTTGAAATCGTACAATTTCAAGTGAAGTTACATGATTTCAAAGCCGGATTCAGTGTGAACGGGGGCTTAGGACTCCAAAGGGGAACCTAGGTGTGAACCGAGCCGCTTCTGATCCTGAGAAGGTGATGATGTCTAAAGCAATAAGGGAAGAACAAATACTAAAAAACAATGGCACTAATGTAACTGAAATCTTCAAGGAGCTGAGTCACCCGCCAGACTTTCATGCTTTCATTTCATATTGGGAATCCCAGCTTGCTAATAAAACTTGAAACAAAGAAGGAGGAACGGCTAGATAGGGATTTCAAATATTCTCCATTTCCCCTCTGCCCAGGAAGAAACCAAACAAAAAAAATCTCATAACCTATAGTGCTTAGGAAGCATATAAAGCAAATTTCCCAGCTGTCACTGCTGCCTACTTTCTGACTCATACCTGCGGAAAGGTGATGTTTAACTTCAATTCTAATTAAAATAAAAATCTAATTAAAATAAAAATCTTTACAATTTTCAGACAAATACAGTATTGGTATAAGACAATTTCACCAATGCAATTCATTTTTTGTCCCTTTTATTTGGCTTTGTATAGATGTCCCCCCACTTGTCCCCATGTGCTTGTTAAGTTCAGTTACACCCTAAAGGTCAAAAGTTTTTGGGCATCTGACCATCACCCCTTCTCTATGGCCAAAAGTATGTAAAACACCCCTCACAATGATTGGATGAAGGTGTTTTTACAATGAAGGGTGTAGTTAATGCTTCAGCATTCAAAATGCATTTTAAACAATTATAATGCTGGCCATACACTAGCCGAAACATGGTTCGAAAAAAACTGTCATTTGGTCCGTTCATTCGTTTTTCGTTCAGTTAATGGGTACAAATAGAAAATCGTTTTTAACTTTTCAGAGCCGAAAAATCAAAGGAACAGTTTGGAAAATTCTGCAGAACCAACGATAAATTGAAAGGTTAATGTGTTTCTCGCTCGAACTGTTTGCACTAGGCATATGTGACAAACTGAGCGAAAAACGTCCATTGAACGATTTATTGTTCGAAATTCGGTCATTACATGATGGCACGATCGTTGATTCTAAAAGGAGTTCGAACTATTTTTTGGCTAGTGTATGGCCAGCTTAAGTTTGCAAACTTTCTGTTCCAGCAGGACTGTGCACCTGTACACAATGGGGTTGATTTACTAAAACTGGAGAGTGC
This sequence comes from Pelophylax lessonae, assembly GCF_965119305.1. Taxonomy (NCBI): domain Eukaryota; kingdom Metazoa; phylum Chordata; class Amphibia; order Anura; family Ranidae; genus Pelophylax; species Pelophylax lessonae. Next base: position 27,380,993 of record NC_138777.1, read on the forward strand.
AAAGTCTGGTGCAGTTGTGTACAGAAACCAGCCTCCATGTTTAAGCCCTGGTTCACACTGAGGGCGGGTTTGAAATCGCATGAGTTCAGCTGAACTCGCACGATTTCAAACCCACATGCCAGCGCGAGTTTGGCGGCGATTTGACAGACATCTGTGCGGGTTTCTGCACAGATGTCTATTGAAATCGCTCCCTAAGTCGCCAAAGTAGTGCGTCTCACAGATTCAGAAGGTGCCGTTGCAGGCAATAGGCTCTGATTTGGCATACGATTTGACATGTCAAATCGGCCCTATGTGAATGAGGGCTTATTGTCAAAGCTTAATTGAACAAGCTAAATTTAGAAGCTGATTGGCTCCCATGCACAGCTACACCAGATTTTGCACTCTGCAGTATTAGTAAATCAACCTGAAAGCCTGCTTTATAAAGACATGCAAGTGTCCAAGCAGCACTCCGCGACACTTTTTTTCCCCCCTGCAGTTTCAATAAACTTTATAGACATCTGGTCAACCTGACATGTCACTTTCTGCCAGATGTAACTCCTCTGATGTGTTTTACACAAATCTGGGCTTAGTCATAGGGCCACTGGTGGAGGAGTGGCATTTGGCAGGTAATGACATTATTCACATTGATACCATTCGGTTTCAATAAAGTTCTGTGATTGAAGGGAAAAAAAAAGTGTAGTGCTGTGCAGTTCGGCTTAGCAGGGAGGAGGTGGATCCTGGAAGGCGGACCCCCCCCCCCCCCCAACAGCCAGTTGCTGCTTAGGGTAATTTAGAGTGGTGTCATTCGGAGCCCATATAGACATGGTTTGAAGAGTTTGGTGTGGAGCAAAAGGTGTCAAACTGGCTGCCCTCCAGCTGTTGCGGAACTACAAGTCCCTTGAGGCATTGCAAGACTGACAGTTACAAGCATGACTCCCACAGGCAGAGGCACGATGGGAGTTGTAGTTCCGCAACAGCTGGAGGGCCGCCAGTTTGACAACCCTGGTCACTCTAGTGGCCTGCACAGAGCCTTGACCTCAACCCTACTGAACACCTTGAGGATAAACTGGAATGCCAGCCAACAACAGTACCTGTCCTCACAAATGCTCTTTTGACAGAATGTGCACAAATCCCTACAGTGACAACTCATATTAAAGCCTATGGTTTTGGAATGGGATGTCAAACAGTAGGTGTGATGGTCAGGTATCCACAAACTTTTGGTTACAGTGTACAGCTTTTCTTTCTTTTTTTTTTAAACTTCATTTATTTTGAAGTAGACAGGTAAGGAGCAGCAGTTTCCCACGGTCATCTGTCAATTGTATGACCCCATTCTCCTTCTGAATTAGCTGTAAATGCCTGAGAATCCCCAAAACAAAAGGTTATGGAAATTAATGTCAGTTTAAAGTTTCTAACAAGGAGGAGGAACCTGCAGCATGCCATATAAGATAAAAAAAAAAAAAAAAAAAGTCTTTACAAAGGGGCCAAATCTTACAATAAACTGATTACGGAAAGTTTGATGGCAATTACAGAAGACTGTCTTATGGAAAGTGCTATTAAGGACTACATCGTTGTGCCATCAGTGTTGCGTGGCTGGAATCCTTCTCGGCGCGGACTGTTGAGGTCCCCATGTGTAGTTACGACACAGCGCACCAGAAGTGTGTCGTTTTTAATGTACATCCGCTGCCTGAGTGCCTGAAGGTGCATAAATGTGACATAACCAAAGCCTTTGGGGTTTCGAGGCATGGTGGGCCTCTGAAAGGCCAGCAGCTCTGGTTTGGTGTCCATTACCTCCTCTTGGTCTTGCAAATTGGATCCTTCTGATTGGTCCAGGATGGACAGGCGGATGGTTCCCTGAAAGGGCCAGTGGAGGAGATTGTCGTACTCTCCTTGCATTGTGTGTACAAAGAGGGAGATATAGTTGGCACAGCGAGGGGCACTAGGTAGCTGCAGGTGAAGGCGCAGACAAAGCTTGTAACCTGGCTTTCCAGTGTAAAATCCTGGACTGTGAATGACTACTGGTTTCTCCTCCTCCTGGTTTTTTAGGTGGGCACTAAAATGATGAATTTTCCAAACAAAGACACCATTGTACTGCTGAGCCTCCACCTCCACAAGCTTGTCCTCCAAGACACGGATAGTTTGCTTTAGATCGGTTACTAAGGCAGTCTGAGTTTCCATTTTGGCCATTAGCTCTCGGATCTGGTGGTCTTGCTTCACTAGGCGGGCCTCCAATTGCTCAACGGTCTCCTTTAACTGCTGCTGCTGCTCTTGATTGGCATCGCGTTGTGAAGAGATCAGACGAGAGGGAGAGGGCATTGTGTATATAGAAGGGGGCCCAGGCTCGAACTGGCTGGGGTCAAGCGGCATGCCGGACATGTGAGGGGTCGAGGAGAGGGATGGGCTGCAGCTCATCAGATGTTGTGCCATCATCCGCATGTGAGCCTGTGTAAACTCCTGCTGGTGCTGAGCCAGATCATCCCTCTGCATCTAGAAAGAAGAATAAAAGGCTTTAGCAGGTTTCTACATGCACCTACCAAATATTTTAAATTAAGGGTGTCCCACCTTTGGTCCTCCCTGGGTCACATTTGGAAGAAGAGAAATTGTCATGGGCAGCACATAAAATACACCGCTCATCCCAGCACTGCCCCTATACCCGGCCATGCAGCATTTACGCGCCTGGCACCCCTGCATTCCCTGCTGCAGATGCAATTGCAAACATGGCAGCTCCGGCATCCCTGCAGGAGTGCATTTGCCTGGCTTCACAATGTAGGCTGCCACGGCTGCTTTGTTTGCATAGTATCCCTGACATCCCTCCAGGTGTGCATTTGCCTGGCTTTTCAATGTAGGCTGCCACGGCTGCTTTGTTTGCATAGTATCCCTGACATCCCTCCAGGTGTGCATTTGCCTGGCTTCTCAATGTAGGCTGCCACGGCTGCTTTGTTTGCATAGTATCCCTGACATCCCTCCAGGTGTGCATTTGCCTGGCTTCTCAATGTAGGCTGCCACGGCTGCTTTGTTTGCATAGTATCCCTGACATCCCTCCAGGTGTGCATTTGCCTGGCTTCTCAATGTAGGCTGCTACGGCTGCTTTGTTTGCATAGTATCCCTGACATCCCTCCAGGTGTGCATTTGCCTGGCTTCTCAATGTAGGCTGCTATGGCTGCTTTGTTTGCATAGTATCCCTGACATCCCTCCAGGTGTGCATTTGCCTGGCTTCTCAATGTAGGCTTCCAGGGCTGCTTTGTTTGCATAGTATCCCTGACATCCCTCCAGGTGTGCATTTGCCTGGCTTTTCAATGTAGGCTGCCACGGCTGCTTTGTTTGCATAGTATCCCTGACATCCCTCCAGGTGTGCATTTGCCTGGCTTCTCAATGTAGGCTGCCACGGCTGCTTTGTTTGCATAGTATCCCTGACATCCCTCCAGGTGTGCATTTGCCTGGCTTCTCAATGTAGGCTGCTACGGCTGCTTTGTTTGCATAGTATCCCTGACATCCCTCCAGGTGTGCATTTGCCTGGCTTCTCAATGTAGGCTGCCATGGCTGCTATGTTTGCACGGAAGCCCTGGAATCCCTCCAGGCGTGCATTTGCCTGGCTTCTCAATCTAGGCTGCCATGTTTGCATAGCAGCCCTTGCATACCTCCAGATGTGCATTTGCCTGGCTTCCTAATGTAGGCTGTCATGGCTGCTATGTTTGCATGGAAGACCTGGCATCCCTCCAGGCGTGCATTTGCCTGGCTTTTCAATCTTGGCTGCCATGTTTGCATAGCGGCCCCTGCATCGCTCCAGTTGTGCATTTGCCTGGCTTCTCAATGTAGGCTGCCACGGCTGCTATGTTTACATGGCGGCCCCAGCATTCCTTCAGACGGGGCTTGGCCGCATGCTAAATTCTCTCGGACCACATGCAGCCCGCGGGTTTGACACCCGGTTCTAAATTTACAACAACGAAGCAACACATACCAAGGTAAGACACTGCTCAAACCAACCCAGTGCTATCAGTGTGTGTGGCTTCAGCCAGCGCTGCACCGGTAACGCCCTCTGGTGTTTTGTGCCCCGTCCATCGAAAGTTGGTCACAGAGGCCACATCAGGGGCGTGGCTGAGGCCACACACTATGGTAGCACTGGGTGCAGAGATGTATAGTAACTAAGTAGAACTACTTCACTACTGTACTTAAGTACCGAAAGGCGGTATCTGTACTTTCCTAGAGTAGAATTTTTTTCTCCTACTTCCACTTTTATTTCACTACATTTTTTCAATGATTTCAATACTTCTACTCCGATATTTTTTTTTTTGCGCTGCATAGTTACTCGTTACTATTATAAAAATGACCACTGCCAGAACAGTAGATGGCAGGTTTCATGAAGCTCAAAACATGTGTATTATCAGCGCATACGAAAATAAATGCTACTGTATGTATAAATAAAAGCTGCATTTGAAATAATAAAAAACAATATGATGTTCAAACTTTTGAGTTCTTTCTTTAATAACTACATAACACAGTACTTGTACTTTTACTTTCAGTACTTGAGTAGCAAAATTTTTTTAAAAAACTACTTGCAATACTTAAGTACAAAAATTGTTGAATACTTTAGTACTTCTACTCAAGTCAATTTTTGATCGAGCACTTCCACTTCTACTCAAGTCACTTTTTGATCGAGCACTTGTACTTTTACTCAAGTATGGATTTCGAGTACTTTATACAACTCTGACTGGGTGGGCTTGAGCGGCATCTTACCCTTGGTATGTTTACACTTCTGGATTAGTGCACAGACGCCCCCTCCAGCATTCTGAAATTTGTCCGGGAATTCCTTCAACCTCCAGCTTTGAGTGGTGCTACAAGCCCAATGTGATCACCAATGCAACACGTCAGAACTCAAACTTACCCAACAGACTATTGTACTTGGATAGTTCAATAGATAGTGATATTTACACGCAGGGTCTGGCTTGCCTTTTAAGTGAACCTTGGCTTTGCCTGCATACGACAAAGCAGCAGGTTCGTGTTAACCTCCTCACCTACTTCCCAGCGGCACCGGCTGTTGGTAGAAAGGTCTGCCCAGTGTAAACTGTAGAAAACCAAGAAATATCACACAAATGGGTTTAGTGCAAAAGAAACAAGGAAAATGAAAAGGATGCTTATAACGTCTAATAGTCCACAAGTAGTTAACTCCAATTCCATCCTGAAACACTTTGCTGCAGCACCTCAAAAGACTGAAGAAATTTCTGTAAAAAGCAAGGGAGCACCAGAGGGCGCAAAACTAAGTATAGTATTAAAAAAATGCTAATGGGTAAAAAGTCAAACGGAAACTCACATAAGGGTGATGAAATTAGTGGCTGTAATAAAAAAGAATCCTAGTCACAGCAGCTCCACTCACAATGGGTATACATCAGTCCATGCGAGGAAGCTGGATCAGCTCTCCTTGGTACTGTAACGCCCTCTTGCGCCTTTCAGCGGCTATGACATCACTTTTGGTTCAGGGCTGCATTCCACAGAGGTCCCTGCTTCCCGGTTACAGAACAACATCTGGCCAGCGGCGGTGGTTTGGCTTCCTGACATGGACTGAATTATACCCTTAGTGAGCAGAGCTCTTGTGGCTTGCATCTTTAATTAAAGGTGCTGTTTTTATCACCCTTATGTGAGCTGCAATTTGTCTTTTTAGCCATTAAAAGTTTAATACTACACTTAGTCTGGCGCCCTCTGGTGTTCCCTTGCTTGTTTCAGTTATGGAAATGGAGTTAAAGGAGAAGTTCAGCCAAAGCTTGTTTGGCTCTACCACTCCTGTGGCTCTGGACTCCTGTGACCTATTTACAGCTGAAGCCCGCTGTCGGCCGGCGTCACAAAGCTGGCCCAGGCTCGGGTAAGATCGTGACAATGAAGTCAGGATCTGCCCACATGCCTGGATTGGCACCCGGCTCAGCCTGTCAGCGATAGCCTCTCTCTCAGCTCCCGCCCTCTCCACAGCCCAGCCCCCCAGTCACCAGCTCTCTTCTCAGGAAGCTCTGAGAACCGAGCGATTGGCGGTGTTAGAGCCGGCGGGGGGACAGATGCTGCATCCACCTAGGTAAGCATGAGTCAGAAAGAAAAACTGACCCCATACTTCTCTTTCAACCCCTTGTGGACTATCATAGACATTATAGGAATCCTTTTTATTTTCCGTCTTTCTTTTGAACTGAACCTTTTTAAGGTTTCTTAGCTTTCTATAGCTTACACCGGGCAAACCTAGTAATAAAAGTCTGGCGTCCTCTGGTAATATCCAGTGTAAGCTATGAGTCTTTTAAGTTGTACCCTTAACAAGGCTATATGCTTTCCATGTGGTGCTCACCCTACAGCCATCAGATAAAGAGAGTGACGACCTTAAAAATTCCAAAAACAGAAGCAAAAACGTCTCAAAATAGCTAAACAGGCAATGATAGGCCACTCTAGGTAATGTCAGAGCAAGAAAAGTTGCAGCTTGCTACCAAACCCCTTCCCCACACATTCCTATTGGCCCATCCCTATGATTGGCAATGTTACTTACCAATATGAATGTGTGTGGGGGGGACAGGAAGGTTTGGGAGGCTGCTGCAGGAATTCCTGTACTTAATACCTGCAATAGTCTTCCCCTCTTACCACTATGTCACAGAGACTCAAAGCAGTACCATTGTGTGAAAAGCTTCATCCTCACCTTTTCGTTACATCCAAACTGGCTGAAGATACATGGAATAGGGGCCTTTATACAGTCCATGCTATAGTGACAGGCCATCTGGAAAAGAACAATGAAATTCTTATTTGTACTTATTACAGATTCCTACAAATGATAAAAAATTGACAGTAAAGCATAATTTTACAACAAACATGTCTATACTTACCTGCTCTGTGCAATGTAATTGCACAAAGTGGCGCCGAACCTTGTCTCGGGTCCCCTGTCGGCGCTCTTGGCCCCTCCTCTGTCCAGTGCCCCCAAGGGAAGCCGCTTCCTTTAGGGGCACTTGTGTGTGCTCGCTCCTGAGCCCGAATGCTGCATCTACAGACACAGACAGCATGACTCTGCACCGCCCCCTCATCACTGGTTTGATTGACAGCAGAGGGAGCCAATGGCTCCTTGTACCCCCAGTAAAGCCAGTGAGAGAAGGAAGTTAGGGGAGAGAAGAGCTGAAGATGTGCACAGAGCTGGATCAAATAAAGGGATCAGGTAAATATAAAAGGGGTGGGGGGGGGGGGGAGTGAGGGGGTGATACTGATGCCTAAACATTTTTTTACCTTAATGTAAGTAATGCATTAAAAGCGGTAGTAAACTCTAATGACAAAAAAAAGACAAAGATATAATGAGCTAGTATGCAAAGCATACTAGCTCATTATGAATTACTTACCTTAGAACGAAGCCCCGACACGGACCCCCGGACACCACTGTGGGAGCGGACATGATCCCACGACGTCTCTTCTGGGTTCCGCGGCTCCGGCCACTCACAGCGCGGGAGTAATTTTCCGGCAAGGAACTCTGAAGGTCCGCCGGATCTTCAGAGCGCATGCGCCGCACTCGTGAGCGGCTGCATGCAGTGGTAATATCTCCTAAACCGTGCAGGTTTAGGAGATATTAATTGTACCTACAGGTAAGACTTATTATAGGCTTGCCTGTAGTTAAAAGTCCAAAAAAGCGTTATACTACCGCTTTAAGGTAAAAAATGTTTAGGCTTTAGAATCCCTCTAAATGTAAAAGCAATAGGGCCTCTGTTAAACTTCAGCTTCAGTCAATGGCATCAGCTTGACGTTAGTTTGAGACCCTTTTGAGTTAAAGTGATATTAAAAAGGTAAAACATTTTATCAACCACTTGCCCTCCGGAAGATTTACCCCCCTTTCATGACCAGGCCATTTCTTGCAATACGGCACTGTGTTATTTTAACTGACAACTATATATATATATATACACATACATACATACACACACATATATATACACATATATATATATATATATATATATATATATATATATATATATATATATATATATATACACATACATATATACACATACATACATACTTTTTTTTTTTTTTTCTACTTTCGGCTAGAACACATATCCTATAAAAAAAAAAATGAAAAAATATCAAATTTCTTCACACATTTAGGCCAATATGTATTCTGCTACAAGTTTTTGGTAAAAAAAAATAAACCCAAAAAGTGTATATTAACTGGTTTACGCAAACGTTATAGTGTCTACAAACTAGGAGATATATATACAGGAATTTTTATTTATACTAGTAATGGCAGTGACCAAAGACTTATAGTGGGACTATTGCAGCGGACAGTCTGACATTAACTGACACTTTTTGGGAACTAATAACACCAATACAGTGATCAGTGCTAAAAATATGCACAGTCACTGTACTAATGATACTGGCTGAAAAAGGGATAAACTTACCGGGCGATCAAAGGGTTAATGGTTTGCCTTGCCAGAGTGTGTGTACTATATGTGCTGCTTTTACTAGGAAAGGGAGACAGATTTTATTCCCTTCAGGGACACAAAATCCTTCCCTTTCCCCGTCAGAATGGAGATCTGCCTTGTTTACATAGGCAGATCTCTGTTCTGTGTGTTTTATCGATGATCGGCGGGTGCCGGCAGACATCCTGTGCCCAGCACCTGCAGGTCTGCTTCTGCTGTGATTAAGCCAACTTAAAGTGGTTTATTGGGGTTGCGGCTGAGGCTATTAGCCATAACCCCAGGATTTTTTTTTCCCAGCCGGTGATTCTTCTTCTAATTAACCACTGGATTGCTTTTAGAAGCAGCGGGAGGGGTAGAAAAAAAAAAATAAAAAAACAATTAAAGTGCCCCCCATCCCTCCATGCTCATAAGCCAAGGCATAAGCAAGTCAGGAACGCATATGTAAAACGGTGTTCGTACCAAAAATGTGAGGCATTGCCCGCATCCTCCACCAAAAAAAAAAAAAAAATGTGAGGCATTGCGGCGAACGTTAAAACGATAGCAATAACTCTAGCGCTGGTCCTCCTGTGTAACTCTAAACAGGTAACCTGTAAACATTTTTAAAGTGTCACCTATGGAGATTTTTAAGTACCATAGTTTGTCGCAATTTTAAATCATGACATGTTAGGCATCAATACGACGTAACATCATCTTTTATAACTTACAAAAAAATGGGTAATATTTTGTGTTTTTTTTGCATTAAAATGTATTTTTATTTCAATAGGTTTTTATTGAGAACTTTTAAAATGCGAAAAAGGTAACTATGTCAAAAGACCGTGATAACAACAGGTAATAACAATCTTAAGTGTCCATTCACACTACCGCGACTTGTCAGCCTGACAAGTTGCGGTCTGTCGCGGTCCATTGTGTGCTACAGGACCCGCTCTAATAGGAGCGACACAAATCACTCCGACTAAAGCTGGATACACACTATCCAACTTTTGTGGTTAGATTTCCTTCAGATTTACCTTTTCTATGTAGTGCAAGGGCCTGCCAGATTGCATACAAATTGAAAGTGAGGTTTGACCTCATATTATATGGTTTTGGTAAGTCTAAAGGAAAAAGTATTCAGAAAATCTTATAGTGTGTATGGCCCATTAGAAAAAGGGTCCTGTACTACTTCGGGGCGACCTCGGAGCGACTTGCATAGACATTCATTATATGAAGTCCGCACAAGTCGCGCCGAAGTCGCGGTGCACGCGACTTCACAGGTCGCCCCCGAAGTCGTGCCGCGTTAGTGTGAACCGACATTAACAGATAAGTGTTTGCTTGAACGCAGCATTTACCAAGCAAAGTATATAGAAGGAGGAAAAGAGATCCCTGAGGCCTGTAAGATTAGAAATTGAAAAGTAGTTTGTGGTGGAAATCTTATATTCATGCATATAAGAAGAATATATATCTAAGGAGAGCATCGTGCCCCTCTACTCCCGCTCCCACTCTTCGAGGCGGGGGTAGCCACCAGGTGTCCCATCGGGAGCACACTACACCCAGTGGTTGGGGGAGGTCTCCTAAAATGTCGCCACACTCGAAAGCTCAAATCAACTCAGAGAACAGATACCTAGGGAGTAAGATGAAGGTTGGGTAGAAGAGTGGAGAAGGAAGGGTAGGAACAAAGAAAAAAGGGGAAGAGAAAGATATGGGAAGAGGGGGGGGGGGGGAGCACATCTCACAAAGTTAGCACAGTATATTTAAAAGCAAGTATCAACATTGACAATTATGAAGTATGCCTCTCTTTATGTGCTGGTCGGGGAAAGCGAGAGGGGGACCGGGAAGTGATTCACATCACTTCAGGGTCAGCAAGAAGAAGGGGAGGAGAGAAGACGCATGTCCACTCGGCTCCCTTCCCCTACCCGGCAGCACCCGCCACGCCGGTCCCACAGATTGCGGAGCCTGGGATACATGGCAGGGGGGCACTCATCACCGGGGAGGGGTTGGGGGTTTTGACCACTTAAGCCCCGGAAGATTTTACCCCCTTCCTGACCAGGGGGTATTTTGCGATTCGGCACTGCGTGACTATAACGGACAATTGCGCGGCCGTGCGACACTGTACCCAAATGAATTTGACATCCTTTTTTTCCCCCACAAACAGAGCTTTCTTTTTGTGGTATTTGATCACCTGTGCGATTTTTTGATCATGCGCTATAAACAAAAAAAGAGCGACAATTTTGCAAAAATAATAATTTCACATTTTTTTATATGAAATTCCCCCCCAAAAAAAATGTAAAAATCAAAATTTTTTCAAATTTTTGGCCAATTTGTTTTCTGCTACATATGTTTGGTAAAAAAAAATCACAATAAGCGTATTTTGATTGGTTTGCGCAAAAGTTATTGCGTTTACCAACTAAGGGAAAGATTTTTGTCATTTTTGTTGTTTTTTTTTTAACGAGTAATGGCGGCGATCTGCGATTTTCTTTGCGGTACTGCGACATTGCGGCAGACAGATCGGACCCTTGACTGACATTTTTGACACTTTTGGGGGTACCAGTGACATTACTACAGTAATCAGTGCTATACATATGCACTGTTACTGTAAAAATGACACTGGGAGGGAAGGGGTTAACTTTATTGGAGAGGGAGGGGTTAATTGTGTCCCTAGGGGCGTGTTTCTTACTGTCATTGGATGTGGCTGTGCGTGTAACAGCACAGATCAACGGTCCTACATAGCAGGACTGTTAGATCAGTACTTTTACACAGGGGAGAATGACAGGCGGCTGTGTTTACATTAGCCGCCTGCCTTTCTCCCTCTCTACCCGACGATCGCGAGTGACTGGCGGACATCGGGTCAGCCGGTCACACGCGCCGGCTTCTTCGGGTACGAGCGGGGGCGGGAGCGCGCCTCCGGCGGCGCGCGATCGCCCCTATTCGCTCCCAGGCTAGTGACGTACCGGTACGTCCCTTTGCCTAGGAGGGGCTGACCGCCGCCGTATATAGTCGGGCGGCGGTCGGCAAGTAAAGTAATCAAGCAGCTGCAGAGGCTCTGTTTCCATCTGATGTAAGGGTGACGTATGGACCTGGCAGCGAAAAGGTTAGGGTCAACTGAGAGAAACTTCCAACATAGCCAAAAGCAATGTGGTGGCATTTGGCAAACAAAACAGTAGTTTAAAAAAAGTAAAATATGCTTTCTAAAACTTAACAGGATGTCTCTACCTGATGTCGCACAAGGCCGCTGGTCTCACAATATTCACAAGTTACGTAGGCCAAAGGGCACTTCTGTTCATGATCCTGCATTGGGAAGTAAAGAATGAGGACTAAGACTTATTTACTTAAACGCATGTCATAAAAAATACCCATACAAGACTGCCTTTGTATGTTAGATTATGGAAAGACATTCACAAACAATCAGAATGCCAAATGGGCATGTGTCTACCTGCACATAATTCCCCTGTACAGTACACTGACTAATACAAATCCTATAAGCCCCACTCTCCTAGAATAGTCAGATGAAGGTGTTCATATACAGAGAGAGAGGGGCTATGTAACAATGCCATTGTGTGATGATGTGGGGAGACGGGGAGGGGGTCTTAAAGCAAAACGCCACACTCCTACTATGGCGTGGGTCACATGGTCTCTGCTGTGAAGGATTATAGTCCAGGCAGTCATTGATTGGGCACCCTAAAAGCAAGCATTTGACTTACACCTGGGGCCAAATTTAACCACTTTAATACACTTTTACCCCCTTCCTGCCCAGGCCAATTTCAGCGCGGTCACACTTTGAATGACAATTGTGTGGTCATGCATCACTGTACCCATATGAACTTTTTATCTTTTTTTTTTCATACAAAAAGAGCTTTCTTTGGTGGTTTTTAATCACCACTGGGTTTTTATTTTTTTGCTAAATAAATAAAAAAAAAAAGACAAAAAATGTTGAGAAAAAAAAAAAAAGCGGGTTTTCTACGTTTCCGTTAGAAAATCTTGCAAATCTTTCTTCATAAATTTAAAGCGGAGTTCCAGCCATTTCACTCACCTGTCCAACGGTCCAGCGATGCGGCCGCCCGAAGCCTCGATCCTCTTCCCTCTGGTCTCGGCGGCGCC
>NC_138777.1:28023459-28063459 GCF_965119305.1 Pelophylax lessonae
TTAGGGTACAGTGTCGCACGGCCGTGCAATTGTCTATTTAAGTAACGCAGTGCTGAATCGCAAAAAATGGCCTGGTCATTAAAGCGGAGTTCCACCTCCCCCTCCACCCCCTCCAAAAATTAAAAGTCAGCAGCTACACATACTGTAGCTGCTAACTTTTAATATTAGGACTCTTACCTGTCCTGGAGCCCAGCGATGTTGGCATCGCAGCCGATGTTTCCATTGGCTGTCGGGTGCCGCCATTGCCAGTAAGAAAACCCAGCAGTGAAGCCTTGCGGCTTCCCAGGCGGGTCCCTACTGCACATGCGCAAAGCGTGCTGTGCATTTGGATTGGCCTGGCGGCGGGGGAAGGAGGATGGGGCCAAACTTCAGAGGGACGGCCCTGCGGCGCCGTTCCCAGAAGTGGGGAAGGGTACCTGTCAAAAACAGGTACCCGTTTCCCCCTCCCCCCTGAAAGATGCCAAATGTGGCACTGGAGGGGGGGAGGAAGGGTGGAACTCCACTTTAAGGGGGCAAAATCTTCCCGTCCAGAAGTGGTTAAAGGAAACTATAATAAGCCAAGATGGTTTTAAATCAACTTTATTGAAAAATATCTATCATACAGATGCTGGAAATGTAAATCACACATACCTGCTCTCATAATCCATCCAATACGTTCATAGATTTTCCTATGAAAAAAATGTCCAAAGCTACTTTGCTAATAATTAATAAGTACCTTCATGGCCTTTGGATCTGTGCTGATTGGATTGAACTTGCATGGTTTTCGATAATACGCCAACTTGGCTTGAGGATAATTGTGAGCACGGAAAACAAAAAAAAAAATAACACACAAAAAATTGATTGTAAAGATTATACATAAAGGTGTTTCGGGGGTGAATGCTTTCTGGAGTGACTTCAGGCCCTGAAGCACAAGTCTCTTGTCAAGAATGAGATGGAGTATTTTCACATAGCGAAGGTCAAAGGTCTCCAGCAAAGAGTGATGTTCTGTCAATGCATTCGATGAGTTTGAAATATTATTCTCTCGAAGAGTTAAATTGCTAATCTATAATCTCCCTGTGAAAGCAGTTCACTTCCTTCAATGTGTTTCTGTGTACAGAGGTGCCATACACAAAGACTAAGCTGTATTCAGCCAATCAACTGAAGCGCACCTTTCATTTTCCTAGCGTGGGTTCTTTGACACAAACTCATCATGGGTATGCCGGTGCTCTGTCAGAATACCGCTACCTATCAGATTCTGCTACCGGAAGTGACGTACGGACTAGAACTTACTGCGCATGCGCCATGCCTTCCGACATGGCCGCTATGCATTCCAATAGGTTTTCTAATGTATACTAAATACGTGTAGCGCTAATAAATGATATGCAGGTGATACAAACTCCACACAATAATGTAACAGAAAAAAACAAAAGGACTGAAATTTCTCAATCTTCCTGCCCTTAAAAGAATTTAGGGCACAAATATTACACTTGCGACAAGGGAAAAAGCCCTTTAATTCAGGAAAAAAGATGGGTCTGGAGGGTCCATCAATTACATTTCGTGCTATTTTATGTCTAAGAGACGCAACACCTCTAAAAATGACACTGGGTTGGCTTGGTAAGGCCCCGTTCACATAGGGGCGACGCTACTTCGCACCGCGACCTCCGGGGTCGCGGTGCGAGCAGCATGCCGCGACCTCGGAGCGGCCGCCACGGACTTCATAACATTGAAGTCTATGGCGGTCGCCTCCTGGTCGCCCCAAAGAAGCTCCGGACCCTTTTTCTAAGTCGGAGCGACTTGTGTCGCTCCTATTAGAACGGGTCCACATCTTCCCTATGGGAGGCGACCTACGGCGACCTGTAAGGCGACCAGGTCGCCTCACAGGTCGCCTCAGTGTGAACCGGGACTAATACTGGACCTAAAACACAGTCGTTTTTAATTACCGACCAATGTTTTCGAATGATGTTTTTTGTAAGAAAGATGCTTGAAAAGGAGGTGAAAAAAGAGTTTTTGAAAGAGTAAGAATTTTTACTCTTCCGTGAACTGAGTACCAGTAATGTTGATCTATCAATTTTAGCCACCTCTCCAATGGCCTTATCTAGGCTGTCATGATTGTAGCCTTTATCCAGAAATCTGGATTTTAAATCTGAGGCCTGTGGCATAAAGCCTCCAAGGTTAGCACAGTTTTGGCGTAAACGCTCTGCATCTGCTGGGACTTGTGGCTCCTTTCAAGCGTGTTGCACAACTCATTTTGGGCACTTTTGTTTCCTTTACTGGAGGACTTTCTTTTATTGGGACTGAATTCATTTGTGCTGGGACCTGTAGTCCCCTTTAGGCCCCTTTCACACATACGGTCCGTTTGTCCGTTCTTCATCCATCTGTTGACGGATGAAAAACGGACATCAATGCATCTCTATGTAAAAACGGATGACAACCGATGATCATCCGTTTACATCCGTTTCCATCCGCTTCCGTCAATGTCCATTTTTTGGAACGGATGAATGCCCTATTTTTCATCCGTCAAAAAAATGGATCGGACGAAAAACGGATGTAAACTGATAAACGGTCCGTTTTTCATCCGTTTTTGCATTGGTATTGGATGTAAAAAAAAAAACGGATGAATAATGGATGAAAAACGGATGAAAAATGGATGAAAACGGATGAAAAACTGATGAAAATGGATAAAAAATGGATGGAAAACGGATGAAAAATGGATAAAAACCGGATTGAAAACTGATACTGATGAATTGAGCGGACCGTATGTGTGAAAGGGGCCTTAGGCCCTTTTCACACATATGGTCCGTTTGTCCGTTTTTCATTCATCCGTTGACGGATAAAAAACAGACATCAATGCATCTCTATGTAAAAACAGATGACAACGGATGATCATCCGTTAACATCCATTTTCATCCGCTTCCGTCAATCTCCGTTTTTTGGAACGGATGAATGCCCTATTTTTCATCCGTCAAAGAAACGGATCGGGCAAAAAACAGATGTAAACGGAAAAACAGTCAGATTTTCATCCGTTTTTGCATTGGTAATGGATGTAAAAAAAAAAAAAACAGATGAAAAAACGATGAAAAACAGATGAAAATGGATGAAAAACGGATGAAAAATGGATGGAAAACTGATACTGATGAATTGAACGGACCGTATGTGTGAAAGGGGCATTAGGCCCCTTTCACACATACGGTCCGTTTGTCCGTTTTTCATCCATCCGTTGACGGATGAAAAACGGACATCAATGCATCTCTATGTAAAAACGGATGACAACAGATGATCATTCGTTAAAAATCCGTTTTCATCCGCTTCCGTCAATGTCCGTTTTTTGGAACGGATGAATGCCCTATTTTTCATCCGTCAGAAAAACGGATCGGATGAAAAAACGGATGTAAATGGACAAACGGTCCGCTTTTTCATCCGTTTTTGCATTGGTAGTGGATGTAAAAAAAAAAAAAATGGATGAAAAATGGATGAAAGACGGATGAAAAATTTATGAGATATGGATGAAAACGGACGAAAAACGGATGAAAAACTGATGAGAAATGGATAAAAAACAGATGGAAAACTGATACTGATGAACTGAACGGACCATATGTGTGAAAGGGGCCTAACACTCGTTTTTTTCTGTTACATTATTGTGTGGAGTTTGTATCACCTGCAAATCATTTAGTAGCGCTACACATATTTAGTATTTATTATTTGGACTTTTTTCTATAGGTCTGTGTATGCAGCTTCTTTGTGTCACTGTTCATTTTCTCACATATTTTTTACTTAGCGCAGAATTATATTTTGATTTATAAGGTTTTCTAATGTCAAAGAACAGGAAGCAGAGATGGACATCTTCTTACACCCACGCAAGTCCTGAATTTTGATTTTATCATTTTTTTTTTTTTTTTGGGAATGTTATTTTTTTTTTCAAAATTATTTTTCAAAATTGTCGCTCTTTTTTTGTTTGTAGCGCAAAAATTAAAAATCGCAAAGCTCTATTTGTGGGGAAAAAAGGACGTAAATTTGGGTACAGTGTCGCACAACTGCGCAATTGTCTGTTAAAATAATGCAGTGCTGAATCGCAAAATATGGCCTGGTCAGGAAGGGGGTAAAATCTTTCAGTCTTAAAGTGGAAAAAAATATGCTCATTGAGAATTTTTTTGTCAAAGACATGTAGCTAAATACATTTTGGCCGAAATATATGACAAAAATTTAATATATTGGATATTTTTTAACAGTCAAAGTAGAAAATGTCTATTTTTCGCACATTTTTCACTCTTTTTTTATTAATATCGCAAAAAATTAAAAGCGCAGAGGTGATCAAATACCACCAAAAGAAAGTTCTGTTTGTGGAAAAAAAAAGGACGTAAATTTTCTTTGGGTACAGCATTGCATGACTGCGCAATTGTCAGTTAAAGTCACGCAGTGCCAAGTTGAAAAAAGTGGCCTGGTCATTGAGCAGCAAAATCTTCCGGTGGTGGTTAAGAAATTAAAATTGCACTTACACTGTGTATGAGGAAACTCGCTAAAAGTAGAATAAAGCTGGCCAGCTTGCAGATCTGACTGTCCTTCCGGGATCACTCAGGTGACGTCAGCAAGTCGCGACCAAGCGCATTTCGTCACATATGACATCGTCCTGGGGTACCATAGTGAGAAACCCGCAGGTAGAAGGTGGCGACGGTGGTGAAATAGTCTATTTTACCATATAAGGTGAGTTTACTGCTAAAATAAATGTAAAATTCAAGACATGCAAGGGTGTCAGAAGATGTCCGCCTCTGCTTCCTGTTCTGTCAAATTAGGAAACCTATTGGAACGTATAGTGGCAATGTTAGAACAGCGCATGCGCAGTAAGTTGTTCTGGTCACTTCCGGTAGCAGAATCTGATAGGTAACGGTATTCTGACTGAACACAGGCATGGAAGTCCACTCCTCCTGCTAGTACTGTACAAGAATACATTGGTGGCGGTATTAAACCTACAACCCAAAAATGTAATATATTGCACGTTAGCAGTCATTAGATGTGTTGGCTGCATTCACTTTTTTTTGTCTTTTCCTTCTGGGGATCTGGCCAGTAACTCACCTCCTGTATTAGTGAGACACAACTCTGGAGGAATGAGCACATGAAGCACAACGGACAGCAGCATTGTTAGTCTGGGGGGAGTGAAGTGTTAAATGTATTGGTAAATTTAGATACACTAACACATTGAAGCCCAAAAAAAATTATCTCACACTTTTGGGAATAAGGTTTTGCATGAATAAATAAAAGCTGATCATTTTAATCACCCCAGCCAGTGTTAGGAGGTTTTTCTCATCCATGCAATCTGGAGAGCTTGAGCTTGTGAAAAACAACAGACTTACTGGCAGAATCACTACATGGAAGTAGAAGAAAGAAAGCCTAATAAAGAAAATGAATGCAGCCATAACATCTAAGAATTGGTCATCTGCAATATAAAACATGTTTGATTTTGGGTTTAATACTGTTTCAAAGAAAATGTATATTTTTTTGTATGTTACCTTAATTTATTGTGTTCAGTACTAAAGAATATCTGTTATTTTTTTAAAGCTAAAATTTATATTTTACCTTAAATGACCCACCTTCCCCATCTATATGCTAATTAACCACTTCTGGACCGGCAGATTTTCCCCCTTACTGTCCAGGCCATATTTTGCGATTCGACACTGCGTTAATTTAACTGACAATTGCGCGGTTGTGCGACGCTGTACCCAAAAAAAATGTCCTTTTTTTCCCACAAATAGAGCTTTCTTTTGGTGGTATTTGATCACCTGTGCGATTTTTATTTTTTGCGCTATAAACAAAAAAAGAGCGACAATTCAGAATATATATATATATATATATATATATATATATATATATTTTTTCACATTCTGCTATATAACATCCCCCCCCCCCCCAAAAAAAAAAAAATTTAAAATCAAAATTTTTTAACATTTAAGCCAATTTGTTTTCTGCTACATATTTTTGGTAAAAAAAATAGCAATAAGCGCATTTTGATTGGTTTGCGCAAACGTTATCACGTCTACTAACTGCGGGAAAGATTTATGTAATTTTTATTGTTTTTACTAGTAATGGCGGCGATCTGCGTTTTTTACCCATAAGCACATACACAGGAAACCAAAAAAAATCCTATATATTTAAATCCATATAAATGGGGCACACATGGTCTCTCCTGTAACTTATATACATGTGCATATAGTAACCACATGCACACACTGTACAGGAGCAATATTCATTTGTCCTATCATATTGATAAATATTGATGATAAATTCTCCAAACCTAAAGAATAAAGGGCATAAGAATATCTAAAAAGAAAAAAAAAAAGGGGCTAATTAGAAATGTATATTTGCTTGTTAGAGCCCAAGGATCACATGTACCATGTTCCAAAACTACATGGTACGTATGGGTTAGGTTCCAAAAATGATACCAATAATATGGATAGGTAAGTGACACAGGTTAGAAATTGGAGATAAAACAATTCAAATCCATGTCTATATTAAGGCCCCTAGGCTGTAGGGACACCAGTTGGTAAATCCACTTGGTTTCATTTTGGGACACTCTAATTTTCTTGTTGTCCCCTCACCAGTGTCCCTTATTTAAGTGCATCCCATAAAAAGTCATTCCCCTTGGGTCTCTATTATGTACCTCTGAGAAATGTCTGGATAGACTGTGTTACAGGAATACTTTTCTGATGTTAATAATGTGTTCTCTAATCCTAACAAAGAGGGGTCTAGTAGTTCTCCCCACATATTGGAACCAGCAAGGACATTCAGTCACATATGTTACATGTGTACTGTTGCAGGTGATTAATTCCTTAATTTGAAATGTTTTATTAGTGACTGAGGACCTAAATTTATCTGTCTTTCTAGGTTGTTTTTAGCTCATCCTGCAAGGTAAACATTTCTGACACTGGTTTCTGCACTTTGTCACTTTTTATGGACTCATGAATTGCTGTATTGATCTTTACATCAACGCATTGTGGATCTGCTATTTGCCACGGTCTTTATATCATAACTTGTAATTGTTTTGCACCAACCTGTTGCACCAGTCACTTTTTATTGATTAATGTATTTTTGGTTTACTGCATGCACCTTGAATTTTAGCACATTTTTTTGCACTTAGAGTACTTTATATTACACTATGTTGTGACTTAGATTCATTTAATCGTTGTTTATTGATTTCTTTTAGATCACATGCAATTATGCAATTTGTGCACTTAAATTTATACACTATAGCAGTGGTCTGCAAACTACGGCCCGGGGGCCAGATGTGACCCTTTGCTTGCTTTTATCTGGCCCTTGGGGCACTTTTTCATTCATTAATACCAACAGTGGGGCATAATTGGGCCCAATGACACCAACATTGGGGCACAATTCATCCCAATGACACCAACAAATGGGCCCAATGACATCCATGATGGGGAAGGAACTTTTCCTCCCAATGACACCAAGGATGGGGCACAATTCCTCTCAATAACACCAAGGATGGGGCACAATTCCTCCCACTGACACCAAGGATGGGGCACAATTCCTCCTACTGACACTAAGGATGGGGCACAATTCATCTCAATAACACCAAGGATTGGGCACAATTCCTCCCACTGACACTAAAGAAGGGGCATTGTTTATTCCCACTGATGTTGGGATCTTTATAATTCCCAATGGGCAACGTCCGGCCCCCTACAGTCCGAAGGACAGCAAACTGGCCCCCTGTTTAGAAAGTTTGGAGACCCCTGCATAGGAATTTTTATAGGCAAATAGCTTGTATCACCAGCACTTTACATTTGTTTACCACATATTTAAGGCTTTTATGTCATTGTATTTTGCCCATACACACCCATAGTTCTTTTTAAGGCAGCGCCAACCATTCCTCCCTTTTGATATCTTATCTTCAATTGTACCATCAACACAGTCATTATTCTGAAAAAAAACATTGAATTCCATGCCTGGGCACCAAATATGTAAAGCCCAACTTTAACGAAAGCATTTTTTTCTTTTTTAATGTTTTGGAAAGGGTGTTGGAGGGTTTGAACGAATTCACATCCCCACAGAAGGGATATTTCCTTCTCTTTCTGTCGCAGCAAAGGCCCCCCCCCCCCCCCAAGAGAATATAAGAAAATCTATCTAATGGAAATACAGACAGCTATCACTTTAGTAAAAAAAAGAAAAAAAAAAAATATATATATATATATATATATATATATATATAATGCTTTTATTGCGGTCTATGTTCCCGTTGGCGAGCTTCCCTTGACTTGCAGTTACGTAAATGCTTTTATCGACATCAATTTCCCCTTCAGAACTATCACAATCTGGAAGTTAAAAAGGAAGAAAATCTTTCTGACATTTGAAGGACAATCGAAAGATTAAACATGAATTAATCAAAGTGCTTGGGGCTGTTGATAAATAACTCTCACTGAGTTTACTGGGCTCCAATGGATTGTTAAAACTGAACATAAACAGCAGGTTTGTTCTTACACGGCTCGAAAAACAGCATACTATGCAGCACTGTGTACAGTTTGGACCCAGAAAAATTCACAAAGACCTGTGACTTTTGCATACCCTCCATAAGGGTATGTTCTGCCGGTGATCAGACAGATTGCATATATATATATATGTATATATATATATATATATATATATATATATATATTTGCATAAAATAAAGTCCATGTAAATAGTCCCATCAAACACTGTGAAAGATAGGAGATCCCTCTATCCGTGAATAATGATGAAAAGGTTGCAAAGATGTCACCAGCCTCTGATTTCACACCACGCTTACCCTAATGCATGGACCCCCTAATAAGGCAGGTCACATTCCCTTTGTTTACAATTGGGAGCTGAATCCAAATCACCGGGAAGATGTTCCCCCAATCAGATGAACGGCACCAAACACAATATAGCAGCATCCGCGTCCCTCATTCATGAAAGTTACGCCAAAGAATGCTCAGATGACCAGAGTTTCAGGAAAATAAAACAGCCCACATAGCGTAATCTCATTTAAAATTTTAATAAAGTGCAAAAAAGAGTAACACTCACATATAAAAGCCTTAGGAGAAGCACCTAGTAATAACAACCTTCCGCCCAGTAACTAAGATGGCCAACATAGACCACGCATGCATGGTAGAGTGTGTGCGTAGCTAGACCCAACGCGTTTCGTCATCAGCAACATCATCTGAGGTACACACATGCAAATACTACGCCTATATATATATATATACACAGAGAAACCCAAAAGGATCCTTGTGATTGGACAAATAATTTACCAAAAGGGAGGTCTCAACCGAGTGACTTAATAGAGTATATCAAGCACATTAGAAGGTCAGTTGCTAGCGCCATCTAGTGACTGGATAGCAAAATACATTCTGAGAAAAACTCCATAGGAGTCCAGAATTGCATATGTTGGAAAAATTAAATTATAAATATAAAATAACCAACCTAGGTATAAACTTATTCATTTATGTAAACAACTTAAGGTATCCTCCCAAGTATATTACAACATAAAAATTAGAAACAAAAATTAATTAAAATAAATAGTTACATACATACAGTAGTTACATAGTAGTTGAGGTTGAATAAAGACAACAGTCCATCCAGTTCAACCTGTGCAGGTTTGTGTGTCAGTGACGTGATCATTCCCCATAAACCTAAATGTTGTGATCTGTGAGATGCACGTCCAAGAGTCTTTTAAATACTTAACGACCGCAGCCCCTCCTGCGCGAACCGCATGTCGGTCGCGCGCCTGCAGCTAAG
The DNA here is from genome assembly GCF_965119305.1 of Pelophylax lessonae. Classification (NCBI taxonomy): domain Eukaryota; kingdom Metazoa; phylum Chordata; class Amphibia; order Anura; family Ranidae; genus Pelophylax; species Pelophylax lessonae. The sequence goes on from NC_138777.1 coordinate 28,033,195, forward strand.
AGGCGAGCATACGCCGCCGCTGGCGCGCTCCCATCCCCACTCGGCAGCGGGGACTTCCGATGCATGGGGCAGGTGGCTCCAGTTGCCGCCTGACACCCACGATCGCTCCCTGTTGAGAGAGAAGGACGGTCAGCTGTTGTAAACACAGCTGACCGTTCTTCTTACTGGAATGATCACATGGCGCCTGTGATTCTTCTATATAGGATCACAGGTCTCTATGGTCATTACATAAGCCCCGCCCCCCCATACAGTTAGAATCACTCCCCTAGGTACACATTTAACCCCTTGATCACCCACTGTGTTAACCCCTTCCCTGCCAGTGTCATTATTACAGTAACAGTACATATTTTTAGCACTGTTCTCTCTGAAATGAACACACAGCGCCTGTGTTCCTCCTATTTATGATCACAGGTCTCTGTGTTGATTCCACAAGTCCCTCCCCATACAGTTAGAAAACACCTCCTAGGCTCACACTTAACCCTTTGATCACCCACTGTGTTAACCCCTTCCCTGCCAGTGTCATTATTACAGTAACAGTGCATATTTTTAGCACTGATTACTGTAGTAATGTCACTGGTCTCCCCAAAAGTGTCAAAAATGTCAGTTAGGGGTCCGATCTGTCCGCCGCAATGTCGCAGTCCTGCAAAAAATCGCAGATCGCTGCCATCACTAGTAAAAAAAAAAAAAAAAACAATAAAAATGACATAAATCTTTCCCGTAGTTAGTAGACGCGATAACTTTTGCGCAAACCAATCAAAATACGCTTATTGTGATTTTTTTTTACCAAAAATATGTAGCAGACAACAAATTGGCCTAAAATGTTCAAAAATTTAGATTTTTAAATGTTTTTTTTTTTTTTGGGAATGTTACTGTATATAACAGAATGTGAAAAATATATATATTTTTTTTTTTCCAGAATTGTCGCTCTATTTTTGTTTATAGCGCCAAAATAAAAAATCGCACAGGTGATCAAATACCACCAAAAGAAAGCTCTGTTTGTGGGAAACAAAGGACATCAATTTTATTTAGGTACAGTGTTGCACGACTGCGCAATTGTCCGTTAAAATAACGCAGTGCCGAATCACAAAAAATGGCCTGGTCATTAAGGGGGAAAATCTTCCGGTCTAGAAGTGGTTAAATACCCCCTTTTGTGATCTTGCTACATAATCCAACAGTTCACTTTCTTGCAAGTATTTCCTTAGTTTATATTCTTTGAAATGCTAAATTCATTAAATACTCTCCATATCACTAAGAAAAAATAAAGACAAAAAAAAAGACTGCAGTTCAGTAGTCTCCATTCAGGCCTCTTGAGGAAAGGAGTCAGAGAAGAAATAGAAGAGCAATAGAAGAAAAGAAAATGATAAATGTTCGAATTATGCAGAATTTGCCTTTTTGCAATCCCATTCCCCATTGCGCTTGCTGGAATTTTATAGAGATATAAATCACGGAGAAATCAGAGAGCAGTAATGAGATAGAACTAGCTTTGAAATATGGATGCAAAATCCCTACCACCTGCTGATCAAATCTAGTCTGCTGAGACTGTCCTGGGAGCCGTACCGCCATTAATGCGTTGTAAGTACTAAATGCGCAAGGAGAAAACGATGGGACCATGTGTCTGTGAAATGCCACGGCCCTGCCTGATTTATCCCATGCCAGACTTTTCCAGCCAGATCTACATAAATATTTTAACAGGGCTTTAATTTTGAAATTCATCTGGTGTTAAATCTTACGCCCACAGCCGGCTGGGTGTGGATGTCAGCTGCACTTTAATTAGCAACAAGGGCTGAAGTACATTAAGTACTTAAGTTGTTTCCGTCCAGGCAGGTAGTAGAAGCAGTGCAGCTGATAGAGGGGGAATACCAGTCCTGCTGTAGGGGGCCCGGGCACACAGGGGGGCCCCAACAGCACAGAGAATCAGTCGGGCAGAGGTACAATTACAGAAGGAAAAACAGTGGAATCCCCCTGGGGAAGGGACTATGTAGGCAACCACAGGTACAAATTATATATTTATAGATTACATATAAAACAAATCATTGGGTTGAAATATACAAAGGATAGCGACCAAAAAAAATCACATTGAAATATAAGACATACAAGAGAATACATAGGTATAAAACCTGAAATACAGTCATAAAACAACCTAAAATGTGAAATGGTATACGGTGTGGATCACCGGTATGTTATGAGCATGTAAAAATCCTCCAACCCAACGCGTTTCAGGCACAAATGCCTTTCTTCAAGGGTATATCAGTGGAGTGATTTGTTTTCCAGATGACTGTGAAAGGCGGCAAGAGAGTCACAAGCAGATAAAATCACCAAAGGTAGGTAGAGATCTGCCGTGGATGGTGGTATGTCTGGGCAGAAATTGCCTGCAAGAGGGTAGGCAGAGGCCACAATCTCCCCCGGGGTTCCAACAATGATCCCAAATAAATTGGGGCAGTGCATGGTCCCCTGTACGATGTGTAAGGGGGGTATGCGTATATTTCAAATGGTTGTTAAAAGGAATGCTGCAATCAAGGGTGCATGAAGGCAGATGTGGCACTGCCAGCCAACCGATGGTTGAGGAGATCCACCAAATGGCATGGTGTGGACCTCCACCAGAAATCTGAGGTAGTGAGACCCTTAGTACACACGGAAGGGTGTACATTTTGTCCAGGAGTCAGCAGCAGCGACTGCTGACTCCTGGATTACACAAAGAAGCCCTGTGCAGCTCCGGCGATCAAATACCACCATACCGCCTTTATAAAATGTATGCAAAAGGTCTTCAGAGTCTACTCCATTCCACGTAGCTCAATATATTCCACCAAAGATTCCCCTCCTGGGTTTGCCTGGATCGACTCTTTTCGCTTCAAATTTGCTCAAATATAAAAGGAAAGCTCATAAGCCTCTGTACACTCACAATAAAAAAGCTTGTAAACAGCATATGAATGCCGATAATACAACCGGCAGATCGCCTCCTCACTAGGGATGATCGAACTTTTGAAAAGTTTGGTTCGGCCAGAACATCCGAACTTCCCGAAAGTTCGGCCCGGATTTCCAAACCCCATTGAAATCAATGGGACCCGAACATCGGTAATCAAAAAACACCATTTTTAAGCCCTAAAACCCAATAAATGCCCCTAAAAAGTGCCTAGGGTTCTGGGTCATGCCCCATTAACTATTAATCACACAAAAAAAAGTTCTTAAAAATTGTCATTTTTGATAAAAAAGCCAATTATTGAAAAAATAAAAAAAAATAAAAAAATAAAAATTTTTTGATTTTTACTTTGGATTTAGTATCTGGGGGGTCTAAAAGGTGTGCATGTGAAGTTTCAGCTCTGTAGCATGTCCAGAACCATGAAAAAAAAAAGATAATTTTTCAGTAGAACAGTGATGTGGTTCGGGAGCCTCCTTTAACTTTAACACCTATATGATCTTTTTTTTTGGGGTTCTGGACATGCTACAGAGCTGAAACTTCACAGGTACACCTTTTAGACCCCCCAGACACAAAATCACACAAAATGCCAGCAAAAACACACCTGGGCATTTTTTTTTTTTTGATGCTAGCGTTTTTTTTGGCATTTTTTGGGGTTCTTTTGAGGCAGGCAAAACATCTGAACTTGTGTATAGTGGTACTGTGCACAAGTTCTGATGTTTTGCCTGCCTCCAAAACCCCCCAAAAAATGCCAGCAAAAACACACCTGGGCATTTTTTTATTTGACACTAGCGTTTTTTTGGGCATTTTTTGGGGTTATTTTGAGGCAGGCAAAACATCTGAACTTGTGTATAGTGGTACTGTGCACAAGTTCAGATGTTTTGCCTGCCTCCAAAACCCCCCAAAAAAATGCCAGCAAAAACACACCTGGGCATTTTTTTATTTGACGCTAGCGTTTTTTTTGGCATTTTTTGGGGTTAATTTGAGGCAGGCAAAACATCTGTGTATAGGGTGTATATATAGACATATATGTCTGAATATATACCCCTAGACATATATAGGTGTGATAGTAGCAGAAATATATTACTGTAAATGATTTAATTAGCGCAAGCATTTATTTCTGCTACTATCACACCTATATATGTCTAGGGGTATATATTCAGACATATATGTCTATATATACCCCCTATACACATGTTCAGATGTCATGTCTGACATCAAACATGTCCTCAAAAAATGCACTGGCAGTGGCAGCACCTGCAGCATAAAAAATGCTTGGCTGGTGAGAAGCCATACTCCAGTTCAGAAGCTATTCAGAGAAATGATCATTTCTCTATAGCGGTCACCCTGATATGGAAGGGTTTGGTCACCCTGCCATAGCAGTCAGTTAACCCTACACTACACTACGGTCCCCTGACACTTCACACTTTCCCTACAGAAACTAAATTTTTGAAGCTAACTTAAGTGTAAAGGAGCACTCTAACTACACTAGATATCCCTTTCCTCACACTAATAAATGCTAAATGACACTTTTAAAGTAAAATTAACAGAACTGCTTCCACTCTCTTCCATGTCCAGTATATCAATGCTGGGAATATGGCGGGGGCGATCTTATATACTGGGGGGTATATTCACTAATGATTGGTCTAGGGACCCCCTAGTCACTCCAATCACATTCCTAGCATTCTCCTGCCCCCTCAATTGGCTTTTGCTAATGGTTCTGGTCCAATCACGGGCTTTTAAAGCCCATTTCCTGAACCATTGCATTTTGGGCGGTTCTGGTTGCCGAATTCCAAACTTTTTGGGCAAAAAGTTCTAAATTCGGCCGAACCTCGAACACCCAATGTTCGGGCCGAACCGATGGTCGACCCGAACCGTTCGATCATCCCTACTCTTCACCACCTACCGGGTACCGGAGACACTGGAAGTGACGTCACTAGGCCCGCCCGAAGCATTGCGTCACTTGTCACGTGACTCCTTCAGGGTCAAAAAAACATGGCTCTACTCTACTCTCGACTCTGCTCTGACTCTAGAAGGGATGCTACCTGCATGTAACCACAGTCTCAATTTCAAAAAAGTTGGGGCACCGTATTAAATCTACGTTAAAACAAGATGCTTTACGAATCTCATAAATTCATATTTTATTCACAATAGAAAACATCAAATGTTTAAACTGAGAAAATGTACTTTTTTGGAAACTATTTTAGAAAAAAAAATAAGGTAATTTTGAAATTGATGGCAGCAACACATCTCAAAAATGTTGAGACAGGGCAACAAAAAACTGGCCAAGTAAGTGGTACTAACAAGGAAGAGCTAGAAGATTATTTTGCAACTAATTAGGTTAATTGGCAACAGGTCACTAACATAATTGGGTATAAAGAGAGCATCTCAGAGTGTCTCAGAAGTAAAGATGTGAGTATTGGGCCTTATGGTGTCAAATCCCACGGTGGTAGAGGAGACCGCACTGGCGGAGTCAGGTGTCGAACCCCTTGAATGAAAGTACACACCAAGGAATGGGTGGCCAAGGGTCATTGAAAGAAGGCCAACTTCTGCTCAACACCTCGTTGAAGGAAGGTCAAAATTCGAGCCACCGAAAATGAACAAGGGTGAACACCAATTGCCTCACACCACGAGATGTACGCTTTCCATGTACAATGGTAAATCTTTCTTGAGGTAGACATCCTAGTCTTCAGCCTAGTCAGAATCACAGAGCCAGGCAAACCTCTATCCTTCAGCACCTGGCTTTCAACAGCCAGGCCATCAAAGCCAGTGATTGTAAAGCAGGATGGAAGATCCGTCCTTGGGACAGCAGGTCCTCCCTGAGAGGAAGCCTACAAGGGACGTTGGCGTCCAAGCGCACTAGGTCGGCGTACCAAGACCAGCGTGGCCAGTCCGGAAACCACCAGAATCACTGGAATCTCTTCGGAGGGAAAGCATAAATCAGATGATACTGGCCTCATGGGGCCAATAGAGCATCTGTTGCGCCAGAGGATCCCGAGACTTTGCCACAAACCTCGGTACCTGCCTGTTGAGCAGAGATGCTAACAGGTCCATCTCGGTGGTGCCCCACCACAGACATATCAGATGAAACATGTCCGGATGAAAGCAGAGCTCAGCCTTAGGACGCCTCCCCACCCGGACAGACTGTCATCCATCATGACCACTGTTCAATACAAAGGGAGAAAAGACTTGCCCTGCCGAAGAGTCAAAGAGCGAAGCCACCAGACCAGGGAACCCCTGGTTTTCTGGCTCAGCCAAATCTGATTGTTCAGAGACTTTGGACACTTGTTCCATTTCAATAGGATCTCCCTCTGGAGGGACCTCGTATGGAACTTTGCAACCGGGACCATCTCGAAGGTAGACACCATAAGGCCCAGTACTCACATCAAGTCTGGAGGTAGGGCCTCCTGTGGGACAGCAACAGATGAATCGCAGCATATAACTTCTGGTATTTGTCCAGAGGAAGAAACACTCTGGCCAGAGCTTAATCCAGAGTCAGACCCAGATAATCCAATTTCCTGGATGGGATCAGGGCAGACTTCTGGTAGTTTAGAAGCTGACAGAACTCCTTCAAGGTCTGGGTAGTGATCCCCACATTGTCCATCAATGCAGACGAGGACTCCGCTCGCAAGAGGAGGTCGTCCAAGTAGCCCAGCCCAGCAATCCCTTGCTGACTTAGCAACGCCAGAACCAGGGCTAACATCTTCGTGTAGACTTGAGGAGCGGAGTCGAGACCAAAAGGTAACACCACAAACTGATAGTGCTCCTCTTCCACAGCAAAGCAGAGGAAACGCTGGTGTCAGGCACATAATGGAATGTGCAAGTAAGCATCTTGATGTCAATAGAGGCTAGGAAATTCTCCTGATGTAGGGATGCCACCACCGTGCGAATGGACTCCATTCTGAATTTCTGTACCCGCACAAAACAATTCAGGGCCTTGAGGTCCAGAATCGGACGAACCTTGCCCTCCTTCTTCGGGACCGTAAACAGGTTTGCATAAAAACCCTGAAACCGTTCCGATACCGCAAACCTTAACAATCAGGTCCTGCACCCCCCTGAAGAGAACTTGCAGCCAATCCGGGGACAGACGCACGTTGGAGGGAAAGAACCTTTCCGGAGACCAAGAACAAAACTCTATCTTGTAACCAGACAGAATTACTTTGTGGACCCATTTGTCATTTACCAAGGAGGTCCATGGGCCCAGAAACCAACGAAGAGGTCCCCCCACCCCACGCATGGATGAGGGCGCACCTTCATGCTATAGGAGCCTTGTCTGCGGGTCTAGAGAATCCTGCTCTCGGCTTGCCAGACCAGGGCTATTTGGAACCTTCTGAACGAGGCTTGAAAGCTTTTGAACCCTTTGTTAGTGAACCCAGAGGGATGAAAAAAAGGTTTGTGTGCTGAGAAAGAAGGGCCACGCCTACAAAGAGGCTCTTTCGCCTTCCCAGACTATGGAAAACAAGTCCCCCCCCCTTCCCCCCCTCCATGAGACTCTTAATGATGTCATCCAGGGTAGCCCCAAAAAAGGCGATTGCCTTGAAAGGACAAATCAGTTAGAGCTTTTTTAGAGGTTTGGTCCGCAGACTAACACTTAAGCCACAACACAATCCTAAGTACCACTGCCGAAACAGATAGCTTAGAAATCAAGGGGCCGCGTCTAGAGAGGCATCGCAGGAAAACTACAGCCCTTGGATCAACTGGTCCACCAACTTAACAAAGGCTGGGGGAAATTGCTCACCGTGCGTGACGGCTTGTGGGTGTCAAAAGGAACAGCCACCGCCGCAGCTGCCTCAGCTGCATCCTCCAACTTCAAAGTCTCCCACACGGATGCAATTAGTGCGTCAACCAACACCTTCTCCTGCGCAGCTACAGTTGTTGAGGATTCACTAGGTGGGGAAACATGCTCCTGAGACTCCATGAGGGACAAGGGAGAACCCGCCAGCAAAAACGTGTTGAAGCACCGTTAGAGGATTCACACCCGCACTACCACAGGGTCACCCAGAGACAAAGCACCCTACAACCTGCAGCAGAGAGAGGGAGGGACCCCATCAAGACTCACCACCGCACCAGAGGAGCACTGGTCTGTACCAGAGATAGCCAGGGATCCAGGGGAAAAGGACACCCAGGAGTCAAAATCAGGGGAAAGGGAGGGGCCCCCACAGCCATAATCGTCGCCCCAGAGGCTCCAATGTCATAACCTTCGCTCCTTTGCATGCCAGACCAATAAAAAATGGCTGCCGTGCTACACAAAGATGGCCGCTGGGAGAGAAACACTCACAGACCCCAAAATCATGGCGCCAACCCACAGCAAAATGGCTGCCACACTCAGCCCCCACGAGTCTCCCAGGGACCAGGAAAAATGCCTTGGAGCTTAGGTCACAACTCTGCAGCAGGAGTTGGACCCGGGCCACAAGATCACTACACCAACAGTGCCCACCAGTGCTGAAAATCAGTGGCCATCAGTGCTGCTAATCAGTTGGCAACCAGTGCTGCCAATCAGTGCTCATCAGTGCTGCCAATCAGTGCCTATCAGTGCTGCCAATAAGTGCTGCAAGTCAGTGGCCCCAAGTGCTGCAAATTAGTGGCCACCAGTGCTGCCAATCAACAGCCTAGGCAAACTCACTGGGCTGGAGCTCAAGGAGCAGACTGATGACATCATAGCAGTCTAGGCAAAGTCACTGGGCTAGAGGTCAAGAAGCACACTAATGATCCCATAGTAGCCTAGGCAAAGTCAATGAGCTGGAACTCAAGGGACAGAACTGATGAAGCACTGATTGACAGCACTAATAGGCACGGATTGGCTGCACTGATGGGCACTGATTGGCAGCACTGACTGGCAGCACTGGCTGTCAATCGGTGCTCATCAGTGCTGCCAATTAGTGCCCATCAGTGCTGCCAATCAGAGTCTATCAGTGCTGTCAATCAGTGCTGCTAATCAGTGGCCACCAGTTCTGCCAATCAGTGCTTATCAGTGCTGCCGCCTGCCAATCAGTGCCTTCTCATCAGTGCTGCTTCATCGGTGTCCATCAGTGCAGCCTATCAGTGCAGCTTCATCAGCGCAAATCAGCGAAGGAGAAACATTACCTGTTTGCAAAATTTTTTAACAAACATTAAAAAAAGGTTTCTTTTTTTTTTCAAAATGTTCTGTCTTTTTTTGTTTGTGACTCCATGAGTGACAAGGGAGAACCCACCAGCAAAAACGTGTTCAGCACCGTTAGAGGACTCACACCTGCACTACCATAGGGTTACCCAGAGGCAAAGCACCCTACAACCTGCATCAGAGAGAGGGAGGGACCCCATCAAGACTCACCACCGCACCGGAGGAGCACTGGTCTGTACCAGAGATAGCCAGGGATCCAGGGGAAAAGGAAACACAGGACTTTTTTTTTTTTAATTTTCTGTCTTTTTTTGTTTGTTTAGCATAAAATAAAAAACCCAGCGATGATTAAATACCACCAAAAGAAAGCTCTGTTTGTGTAAAAAAAAATGATAAAAATGTCATTGTTGCATGACCGCGCAATTGTCATTCAAAGTGTGACAGCGCTGAAAGCTGAAAATTGGCCTGGGCAGGAAGGGGGTAAAAGTGCCCAGTAGGCAATTGGTTAAAGTAAAAAAAGGTTTTAGTAGGATTTTAGATTCTGCTTTAAGATCCTCTTAAAGGGCCGCCAGTACATGGAGTATTTGGCATTTTGCACATCAGAATAGGATCAGGTTAGAGAGGAATCACTTAGGCCTGAGCTGAGCACAGAACTGTCGCCATTTCTATGGCCGGCGGGAAGGGGTTACAGAGAAATTCTTTTTGGTGAGTTTTCAGTAAGGCGCACTCCATCAACCCGACCATCCATGAAGAAACAAAATCACAGACGCGTTTTCTTCTTTCCCTGCCACCAGAAAACATTTCAATGTTTAAAGATGTCTGTTTCTCTCAGGAGAAAAACCCGTGTCCTTTCAAAATTCTAATCCCCCTATCAATAAACATGTTCCCTACTGGAAAATCAATTTTCAGACTAGCTGGTACCCGTTGTGAGTCACACCTGTATGCTACAAGCGCCGTTCGTCGTTTAAAAATTCTGACTTAAAAATGCTGTCGCTAGGCAACCCAAACTCAGGACTCCATAATAACAGTATGCATTCTTTACCTTCTGTTCCCAGAAAATGTTGTTGAGTTATTTCCTTACCTCCTGTTCTCACAGAATACTCTCAGCTAAAAGCCTGGGTGCTTCGAGGCGTGCACGGACCGTGACCTGGAGAATCGGAATCTCTGCACCATTATTATATTTTCTGAATGCATAAAGGGCTGAAAGAACAAAAACAGGACATACAACAAAACAATTATCCTTAAAGTGGACCTGTCAGTAACATTACAAGTCTGCATGAAGACATTCTCAACAATAACAATTGTAATATTGCCCCCTAGGGAGCTGCTGAATGTGGATTCCCCTGGGTTACCCATAGCAACAGTCCGTAAAACTTATCACTTTAAGACTTGGCTCAGACAATGAACAGTCCAGGGGATTTGTTTTTTTGCGTTTTATTTTAGAACTTGGATGGGAGAAGGGATGAGTGGGATACTCCAACTTGAACTATGCACAATTTCTGAGGACACACTTAGCACCCATTCAGACTGGCGCGACACGACTTGCTGGGGCGACCTGTGAAGTCACGGTGCACAGCGTGCACCGGGACCTCGGCGCGACTTGCAGGGACTTCGCCTGACAAGTCGCGCTAGTGTGAATGGACTCTAACTGTAATGAGTGCGGCAAGGCCGCTGCTTCACCTTGCCACTGAAGTGAAGTAGAAGATAGGCTCCTGACTGAATTTCTCTTCAGGGTCTAACTTGGCACCCCCTTTCTCACTTCCTGTGCATGCTAGGGACCTCGGCGCGACTTGCAGGGACTTCATATAATTGAAGTCAATGCAAGTCGCTCCGAGGTCACCCCAAAGTAGTACAGGACCCTTTTTCTAAGTCGGATCGACTTGTGTCGCTCCTATTAGAACGGGTCCTGTACTATTCGATGGCGAGTGACCGACCGCGACTTGTCAGGCGACCAAGTCGCCTGACAAGTCGCGCTAGTGTGAATGGACTCTAACTGTAATGAGTTGCGGCAAGGCCGCTGCTTCACCTTGCCACTGAAGTGAAGTAGAAGATAGGTTCCTGACTGAATTTCTCTTCAGGGTCTAACTTGGCACCCCCTTTCTCACTTCCTCTGCATGCTAGCCCCTTGTCCCACCCATCAGTGCCGCCTTGTCAGTCCCACCTTATCAGTGCCCATCAGTGTTGCCTATCAGTGCAGCCTATCAGTGCTCATCAGTGCATCCAAACAGTGCCCATCAGTGCAGCCTACCAGTGCCTATCAGGACCCATCAGTGCCGTCTCATCAGCGCACAACAATGAAGGAGAAAAATTACCTGTTTTCAAAATTTTATAACAAACTATAAAAACAGTTTGTTTTTTTGTTTTTACATTTTTGGTGTTTTTTTGTTTGTTCAGCAAAAAATAAAAACCCCAGTAGTGATTAAATACCACCAAAAGAAAGCTCTATTTGTTTGAAAAAAATGATAAAAATGTCATTTGGGTACAGTGTTGCATGACCGTGCAATTGTCATTCAAAGTGCGACAGCGCTGAAAGCTGAAAATTGTCCAGGGCAGGAGGGGGGTTTAAGTGCCCTGTAGGCAAGTGGTTAAATACATTTTATTGCGGTAATGCACTAGGTGCTTGCGCCTTCCTGTCTCATTGTTTTTGTATGCTTCTTTGAAGCTTGGCAAATGCCCTGTGTGTAATGATTTTCTATTTATTTTAAAGGAGCCCAGTAGAACCCCAGTTCAGTAGTTCCCCCCACTCAGCAGATCCCCGGCTCATTAGTGCTCTCTTCAGCAGATCCCCAGCTCATTGGTACCCTCTTTCAGCAGATTCCTAGCTTATTAATACCCTCATGCAGCAGATATTCTGCTCAGTAGTACCCCCAGCTCTGCTGATGCCCCACTCAGTAGTACCCCAGGCTTTACTGATTCCCCACTCAGTAGTAACCCTCAGTTCTGCTGATCCTCCCCTCAGTAGTACCCCCAGCTCTGCTGATTCCCCACTCAGTAGTACCCCAGGCTTTGCTGATTCCCCACTCAGTAGTAACCCCCAGTTCTGCTGATCCTCCCCTCAGTAGTAACACCCAGCTTTGCTCATCCCCCACTAGTAGTAACCCCTAGCTCTGTTGATCCTCTGGTTTGCTGATCCTCGTCTATCTCTGGACCCCGCTCACCTCCATTATATTGCTCTAATGCTGTGTACCGCTTTTCTACTGCTCCAGTCTGCAAACTCTGCTGATCCTCCACTGCTCAGTCCTGTCTCTCTGGTCCCTGCTCACCTTCAGCTATAGTGTCCCCATGTTCCACAGCCTACATGCCATCTGCTAGTTGGTCTGCTCCAGTCTGGACCCCGCTCACCTTCCTTCTGCTCCACACTGCACATCACATGTGATGTCTGCATGAGACTACACATGAACTGGACGGGACTACTGATGACGTCTTTCCGGTTCACTTGTTGGCTTCCCAGTGCATTTAGAGATGATTGGCATTTAGAGTGCTTTTAAAAGCATGTCAAATGCCACATATTGAAGAATTTTGAAGCCGCATTTTTGAAACAAGTGTGAATGAGCCCTAAGAAACCATTTCATGAAAAATAGATTACAGTGCCATTAAGTAATGGATGTATATGGACTATTTTTGGAGAATAAGAATATAGTTTAGTGTCACTTAAGCCACTTAAGCCCCGGAAGATTTTACCCCCTTCCTGACCAGGCCCCATTTTGCGATTCGGCACTGCGTGACTTTAACGGACAATTGCCCGGTCGTGCGACGCTGTACCCAAACTAATTTGACATCCTTTTTTCCCACAAACAGAGCTTTCTTTTGGTGGTATTTGATCACCTGTGCGATTTTTACTTTTTGCGCTATAAACAAAAAAAGAGCGTCAATTTTGAAAAAATAACAATATTTTCACATTTTTTTATATGAAATTCCAAAAAAAAAAAAATGTAAAAATCAAAATTTTTTAACATTTTAGGCCAATTTGTTTTCTGCTACATATGTTTGGTAAAAAAAAAAAAAGGTGTATTTTGATTGGTTTGCGCAAAAGTTATTGCGTTTACTAACTAAGGAAAAGATTTTTGTAATTTTTGTTGTTTTTTTTTTTAACGAGTAATGGCGGCGATCTGCGATTTTTTTTTTTTGCGGGACTGCGACATTGCGGCGGACAGATCGGACCCTTGACTGACATTTTTGACACTTTTGGGGTTACCAGTGACATTACTGCAGTAATCAGTGCTATACATATGCACCGTTACTGCAAAAATGACACTGGAAGTGAAGGAGTTAACTCTATTGGTGAGGGAGGGGTTAAGTGTGTCCGTAGGGGCGTGTTTCTAACTGTGATTGGCTGTGGCTACTAGTGTAAGAACAAAGATCAACGGTCCTACATAGTAGAACCGTGTGATCTTCATTCTTACACAGGGAAGAATGACAGGCGGCTTTGTTTACATTAGCCGCCTGACTTTCTTCTGGTGTAACGGAAGATCGCGAGTGCCCGTCGGACATCGGGTCGGCCAGGCACACGCGCGGGGGGGGGGGGGTCCGTGACTGCGCGGGAGCGTGCCTCCGGCAGCGCGCGCTCGCTCCCTAGAGCCTCACAGGCTAGCGACGTAGTACTACGTCGCTTTGCCTGTGAGGGGCTGACCGCCGCAGTAAATGGTCGTGCGGCGGTCGGCAAGCGGTTAAAGTAATTTGCTGCACTACATTGATATGGTTTCTGTTGGTTATATTTTTATCTAAAAGTAAGGTTGCCTCCAGGCAAATTTTAGAGAATATGTAGATTTTAATATTTCTTGGGCAGATACTTGCTGTCTGATTGTTTCTTATACTCTACAGTTGGAATGGTTTTGCACACGTGGCCCTTTACTTTTAACTAGTATTTTTCAAACCCAAGGTCATTATTGGTGGCCTCCATGACAAGTTCTCTTTAAGTGATCAGACATTCTGTCTGCCTGCTGAGTTTTCTTCAAACTGCTTTGGTTTTTATCACCTCCCTTTACTCTGTCTCTGTCTTTTGCGGAATGTTCAAGCAGCTCCTTATGAACTGTCTGGAGATCTCCGGCATACTTCCAATACAGTGCCTCCCCTAGGCCCTTACAGCAGCGCTCTCAATTATCTTGGAGAGTTCAATTCACATTATGCCTTTATTTTATGACACTGTCTCACAGCTAAATAATAAAACGAATGCTTCACCTTCTTGCTCAGAATACAAAAGGTTTTGCCATTTAGATTGCGCTGAAACCTGGCAGCCAATAAAGTTAAAAATATAATATCACAACCAGTTAGTGGGGTCGTTTGCAAAAACTATCTGGTCTCCTGCAGGTGCAGATATAAAATCTGTTCAATGCCTTCTTCTTGCCCATCTGTTCGATAAGCATCAACATGCCTTTGTGGACATGCCGGGGAGACCTTTAAAAATGCATACATGTAAACCGCCATACTTGAATAAAGATTTTGTATTCTGTTCAGCCAGTGTCATAATTACCATGCACGAAGTCGAATGAGAACACCAAACAAAGGTCTAAGAGTTCAAACACTTTTAATATCTATATTTTTTCACAAGGAGATATTACAGAACAGCCAACACATTTCAGAGGCTCGAAGGACTAATAGAGAGATCAATGGAGCAATGGATCAGTATAGATGGAGAATGATTACTGGTTTTCTGGTGGACAGACTGTATTCATTTTATGTGAATTCTCGCATTCCCTTGCCTTAACATTCCCTTGCTTTGGGATGCCAATACCCATACCATTCCCTTGTTTTCCATTTTAGGGGTTTAAAGATCTCCTCCTTCTTCAGGATTAGAGTTTGATGGAGAGATTGGGGCACTAATGGAGAGATAAGTGGATCAATGGATCAGCATAGGTGGAGAATGATTACTGGTTTTCTCTATGTTGGTACACTGGACCAGATCAACATGTAGGCAGTTGGGCCTCATTCATTTACCTTCGGTAAGCCTGAAGTGGCATAAGGACTGTATGAATTTTATGGGACGGCTCGTTTTCCCTTGCTTTGGCATTGCCTTGCTTTGGGATGCCGTTCCCTTGTTTTGATTCGTTGATTCACCTTCCCCTTAGGAGATAAGCCTGAAGTGGGGGAAGGACTGTATGAATTTTATGGGACGGCTCGTTTTCTCTTGCTTTGGCATTCCCTTGCTTTGGGATGCCCATACCCTTCCCTTGTTTTGCATTTCAGAGGTTTAAAGATCTCCTCCTTCTTCAGGATTTGAGTTTGATGGAGAAATTGGGGCAGTGATGGAGAGATAAGTGGATCAATGGACCAGCATAGGTTAATAATGATTACTGGTTTTCTTTATGTTGGTACACTGGACCAGATCGACATGTAGGCAGTTGGGCCTCAATAATTTACCTTTGCCTTATAAGGTAAGCCTGAAGTGAGGGAAGGACTGTATGAATTTTATGGGACTTCTCGTTTTCCCTTGCTTTGGCATTCCCTTGCTTTGGGATGCAATGCCCATACTTTTCATTTGCTTTACATTTCAGAGACTCAAAGATCTCCCCCTTCTTTAGGGCTGAGTTTCATGGAGAGATAGGTGGATCACTAGATCAGCATAGATGAAGAGCGCTTACTGGTTTTCTCTATGTGGGTAAACTGGACCAGATCAACTTGTAGGCAATTGGGTTTCATTAGTTTAGCCTATCCTTAAGGGTGGAGATCTGTACAGGTGGTGGTACTGTATGCATTTTATGAGACTACTTGTATTGCATTGTTTTGGGATGTTCATACCCTTCCCTTGCTTTGGGTTGCCAATACCCTCCCATGCATATGGGCATCTCATCTCTCCTTTCATGCTACATCTCTGAATTATGCTGGTATGTTTGAAACTAAAGCTGAGTGCTGACACATTCAAGGGATGGCTGAAGTATATAATCACCTTTGCTTCCATTGATTCAGGAAAATGTTAAATGCATTCCTGGTGTGAACTTCTTCTCTTAACCTTTATAAGGGAACGTCTCCTGGAAACTAAAATTGTGCCTAAGGAGTAAAATGGGCTTTGTTGCAGTAAGACTTGAAGCAGGGGTGCAGAGGGTAGTCAACAGGTACCAGTTAAGGCCCATAGTATGCTGTTAGGACACAGTCACAACTTCGGGCACAAGTTCGGGCAGGAATGGATAAAAGAGTGGACGTGCTCCCCGGTGACTCAACACAAAATGTTTCCATTTGCTGTTCCAGTGACAACAAAAAAATTATTTATTTTTCCAACTTTCAGTCCCCACCACAATGGTACCAGGACAAGTGAGAAAATGAAAGGCAACTGCAGTACACTATTATTTTGTTTTAAGTTTAGAGTTAAGGGTGGGGGAACTGTTAAACCGTTTTATCTTGCAGCAACAGATTTATTCAGGTACATCACATCGCACCAACTTTTCAATTGAGTATGTGGATTCACTGACCAATAACCTGGAATACTTGTTTAGCAACAGCACCCGAATGGTTGAAAGTTGACTGGCACTGCAGAAGGCCCATGCTTGTTCTTTTTAGGGATGATCGAACGGTTCGGGTCCACCATCGGTTCGACCCGAACATTGACTGTTCGAGGTTCGGCCGAATTCCAAACTTTTTGCTGAAAAAGTTCGGAATTCGGCAACCAGAAATGACCAAAATGCAATGGGACAGGAACTGGGCTTTAAAAAGCCAGTGATTGGACCAGAACCATCAGTAAAAGCCAATTGAGGGGGCAGGAGAATGCTAGGAATGTGATTGGAGTGACTAGGGGGTCCAGAGGCCAATCATTAGTGAATAGCCCCGCCAAATCTCTACCATTTTAATACAGGGCTGTGGAAGAGAGTGGAAGCAGTTCTGTTACTTCTGCTTCAAAGTGTCATTTAACAATTATTAGTGTGAGGAAAGGGATATCTAGTGTAGTTAGGGTACTATTTTCCACTATAGTTAGATTTAATAATCTAGTTTCTGTAGGGAAAGTGTTAAGTGTAAGGGGACCGTAGTGTAGTGTAGGGTTAACTGACTCTGACTGCTATGGCAGGGTGACAAAACCCTTCCGTGTCAGGGTGACCGCTATAGAGAAAAGATTGTTTCTCTTAGAACACTTATAGAACCAGATAGTGGCTTCGCCCCTGTCACCTGGCTTTTTGTTGCAGGCGTTTATAGGGCTTTTTTGAGGACATGTTTGGAGTCAGGCATGACATCTGAACTTCTGTGTAGGGGTATATATACACACACACATGTATGTATATATACACATACACATATTTAGGTGTGAAAGTAGCAGAAACCTATGCTTGCGCTAATGAAATAATTAACACCCATATGGCTTCTCTGCTATAACACCTATATGTGTGTATGTGTATAAATACATATAAGTGTGTGTGTATATATATCCCTATACAGAATTTCAGATGTTTTGCCTGCCTCCAAAGACCCCCAAAAAATGTCCAAAAAAAACACCTGCTGCAAGAACACACCAGGGTGTTTTTGTAGCTGGCGTTTTTTTTGGGCATTTTTTGGAAGTCTTTGGAGGCAGGCAAAACATTCTGTGTAGGGTTATATATACACACACACACATGTATGTATATATACACATATATAGGTGTGAAAGTAGCAGAAACCTATGCTTGCGCTAATTAAATAATTAACACCCATATGGCTTCTCTGCTATAACACCTATATGTGTGTATGTGTATAAATACATATAAGTGTGTGTGTATATATACCCCTATACAGAATTTCAGATGTTTTGCCTGCCTCCAAAGACCCCCAAAAAATGCCCAAAAAAAACCGCCTGCTGCAAAAACACACCTGGGCGTTTTTGTAGCTGGCGTTTCTTTGGGCATTTTTTGGGGGTCTTTGTAGGCACGACTTAAATGCCACAGCCTACCTGAGTATTGTTGCTGACCATGTCCATCCCTTTATGACTACAGTGTCCCCATCTTCTGATGGCTCCTTCCAGCAGGATAATGCACCAAGTCACAAAGCTCCAATCATCTCACCACTGGTTTCTTCAACATGACAATTAGGTCACTGTACTCCAAAGGCCTCCACAGCCACCAGATCTCAATCCAATAGAGCATCTTTGGGATGTGGTGGAATGGAAGATTTGCATCATTTATGTGCAGCCCACAAATCTGCAGCAACTGCGTGATGCTATCATGTCACTATGGACCAAAATCTTTGGATAAAGTGGCCGGGGAGTGTATGTGACTGCAAGGTCATTAATGTCCAGCCGTTCAAGGCGGCTTGAGGTTGATGGAGCTCTCAGCATACTGACCAAGGCGCACTCCTTGGTAACTTTATTGAAGTATTAAAATCACATCACAGGTATGACAGGAACATAAAAGGTAACGCATTTCGCGCTAAAGTCAGCGCTTACTCAAACCTCAAACAAAGAGGTTTGAGTAAGCGACGGCTTTAGCGTGAAATGCGTTACCTTTTATGTCTCTGTCATGCCTGTGATGTGGTTTTAATACTTCAATAACGTTACCAAGGAGTGCAGCAATATTCCGTATTGTTGCATGTCTCTGAATCTCACAGACGAGCTGTGCAGCACCCTGGGTTCCTGTTCACGTGTGAGAGTTGGTCATTAACCTAAAGCGGCATTTCTTTGGCTATACTGCAGTGGCGGCCCATCCATTGGGGGCGCAGGGGGGGTCGTCCCCCTATCCATGCATCCGGCCCCCTAATCTACATGCTGGCGCTGGACACATGGATTCCAATGTGGTTTTTTTTTACGCACGTGATTAGAGCCAGAGGCTTTAATAGGCTTCAAAGAAGGGTGGGCTTGGGGTGCAGAGACCACCCACTTGTGTGACAAAAGCGAATGAATATTCGCTAATCACTATTGCCACACTGATTCTCCTCCCGGCCAATCAGGAAGCTGGTCCTGACACCTGTTTCCCAATTGGCCGAAAGGAGAAGGCATCCTTTTGGCCAAGAAGGAGGGAGGAGACGGCCGCCGATAAGGGACATGAAGGAACTTGAGGGGGAAGCCGCCACTGCCTGTCATTCCGGAGAAACAAGGTAAGTAAACTGGCGGGCGGGGGGGGGGGAGAGATGTGGTGGTGGTGCAGGCTGGAGTGATATGGGGGGGGGGAGGCAGGTCCGTCTGCCGCCCCCCACCACCCGACTGCTGGAGCACCAGCCACCACTGCTATACTGACCAAGCTATCACTGACAGCTCTTGGTCAAGGCTTCTGATCCAGTGGCACCAGAACAGGCTCCTGATCATGTGACTGCTGTCAGAACCAATTACAGCGGTCACATGATACAGAAGCCGCACCACCTCTTGGGCTTTAAAGCTCAATTAAATGGCTGCTGAGAGACAGCATTAAGGGGTTAAGCAGTACTATACCGTATAATAAACTTCTCGAAAATGGGGATTAAATCATGAACTATAGACTTTAGAAGTAGCCAATGCCTGAGTTCCTTGGCAAACGTTTTGTGCCGACTGCAGACAGAACCGAATATGAATCTGCTTCCCTGCTTTCACGCTGGACACTTTACATGCATAATACAAATATCTGCCACTTTACCACTCTGTAAGCTAAAATATTCCCCTAATAAGAATGATTTAGTTCTGAGCTAATGGATTATAAGCGAGATGCAATGGTCTTTAAGGCAAATTGAAATACTGGAGCCTTGTTTGGTTTGGCAATTATTTAACGCGTTGCACAGTTTAATGCTCTTGCGTGACTGTGTGCAAAGCCCCGGGTTGCAAAGCAGCACTGTATAATCGGCAGCTTGCTCTCTTTAACGCTCCCCATAGTGAAACTCCAAGACTAACGGCTCCGAAGCTTTGGCACCAGCGAACCCCAGAAGAAGCTTAATTGAAGAGCAATAGGCCATTATGACTACGTAACAGCCATTTTGCACAAAGCATTAATGGCTATCGCACATTTGTGTCTGAAGTACTTTCACACATCAGAACATTAAAAAGTCTGATGCTAGGTTTCAAATGCCAGACAAATTGAATTCCATTTGAAAAGGTAGTTAATGTATGTTAATTAAATGCCGCTTGATTGAGAGAAAACATCCTCGTTGACATGAAGCCGCTACGAAAGAGATATATCAACACACCATGTAATTAACTCAAAATTATGTAACTGAAGCGTGATTGCCCTCTTTTTTCAGTCAATTGTGTCTTTCAGGCCTGTCTAAAAACAGAGTGGATGCAATAACTTAGAGCCATACCGGGAAGGTTTAACCCAGTGTTTTCCTAAATTTGGGGAATGTGCACTGCTAAAGGTATGGAACTTTTTTTCATAAATGCCAACTGTCCTTGATTTTCTGGGGCAGTCCCACACCTTGACTCTCTGTTCCACCAATCCTGTGTCCAAGGCCATGCCCCAGTAACACAGAAAGCCTTCTGTAGCGCCCTCCTAGTTAGGTTGGTAGTAAGATGAGGGCAAATTTAGTTTTGGCTCCTCTGTAGCCAGTGGAGCAGAGTTTGATTGCTCTTGGCTGTTCTGGGTAATGCTGGTTGCAGACCCAACTACTTCCCCCTGCTTTCTAGAGAGCCAATTCCTTGGAAGGAGAATGACCAGTAGGGGGTGGATGTGTGTATAAGTAGGCTGGGGACTGGAACAGCAAAGTCCTTGTCCTGGTGGAGAAAATTCAGTCTGGAGGGTTGTGGCCCTCTGAGTCACTTAGCTGAAGCCAACGAGGCCCCCAGCTCAGGGATAGCTGTGGGACCTATTCCTAAAGTTATTGAGAGCAGTTTGGAGGAAGTCCTCCTAGTTTGGTTGGTAGTAAGAAGAGGGCAAATTTAGTTGTGGCTCTTCTGTAGCCAATGGAGCAGAGTTTGTTTGCTCTTGGTTGTTCTGGGTAATGCTGGTTGCAGACCCAACTACTTCCCCCTGCTTTCTAGAGAGCCAATTCCTTGGTAGGAGAATGACCAGTAGGGGGTGGATGTGTGTATAAGTAGGCTGGGGACTGGAACAGCAGAGTCCTTGTCCTGTTGGAGAAAATTCAGTCTGGAGGGCTATGGCCCTCTGAGTCACTTAGCTGAAGCCAACAAGGCCCCCAGCTCAGGGAGAGCTGTGGGACCTATTCCTAAAGTTATTGAGAGCAGTTTGGAGGAAGTCCTCCTAGTTAGGTTGGTAGTAAGAAGAGGGCAAATTTAGTTGTGGCTCCTCTGTAGCCAGTGGAGAAGAGTTGTATTGCTCTTGGCTGATCTGGGTAATGCTGGTTGCAGACCCAACAACTTCCCCCTGATTTCTAGTGAGTTCTAGAATTTAGTAGATTGGAAAAGGCAGACTGTGGACTTACATATTCATACAGCCTTAGCCAATCCCTTGGAAGGAAAATGACCAGTAGGAGGCTAAGGTATAAATAGGATGGGGACTGGAACAGCAGGGTCCTTGTCCTGGTGGAGAGCTGTTCTGGAGGTCTGTGGCGGTCCCACATGTTGATCTTGACCCTCTGTCCTGTCAGTGCTGTGTCCCAGGCCATGTTACAGTATCATAGAAAGCTTTATTTAGCCTCCTCCTAGTTAGGTTGCTAGTAAGGTAAAGGCAAATTTAGTTTTGGCTTCTCTGTAGCCAGTGGAGCAGAGTTTGATTGCTCTTGGCAGTTCTGGGTAATGCTGGTTGCAGACCCAACTACTTCCCCCTGCTTTCTAGTGAGTTCTAGAATTTAGCGTGTTGGAAGAGGCAGGCCCTGGACTTACATATTCATACAACCTCAGCCAATCCCTTGGAAGGAAAATGACCAGCAGGGGGCTGATATTTGTTTATATAGGCTGGGGACTGGAACAGCAGGGTCCTTGTCCTGGTGAAGAAGATCCAGCCTGGAGGGCTGTGACACTCCCACACCTTGACTCTCTGTAATGCCAATGCTGTGTCTTAGGCCATTATCAACTATCACTGAAAAAATGTAGTGCCCTCCTAGTTAGGTTTTAGTAAGATAAAGGCAAATTTAGTTTTGGCTCCTCTGTAGTCAGTGGAGCAGAGTTTGATTGCTCTTGGCTGTTCTGGGTAATGCTAGTTGCAGACCCAACTACTTCCCCCTGCTTTCTAGTGAGCCAATTCCTTGGTAGGAGAATGACCAGTACGGGGGATGTGTGTATAAGTAGGCTGGGGACTGGAACAGCAGAGTCCTTGTCCTGGTGGAGAAAATTCAGCCTGGGGGGCTATGGCCCTCTGAGTCACTTAGCTGAAGCCAACAAGGCCCCAGATCAGGGAGAGCGGTGGGACCTATTCCTAAAGTTGTTGAGAGTAGTTTGGAGGAAGTCCACTGAGAATCTGACCTGAAGGCTCACAGTATAGAATCTTGCTGGTACTGGAGGAAGGCACCTAAGTTCACAAGGAACAGTGATTAAAAGCCAGAGTGAAAAGGGTGTTCTGCTGAAAACTCCAACTTGCCGAGAACTTCAACGACATTACTGCCAGTGAATGTACACCAAGAATAATTGGAGATTTTAACCACTTGGTGTTTTCACAGAACACTGGCAGCCTTTACACTTCAGTACATGCTATCATGAGTGGAGATTGTTAGTTCGCCCGCTGGTTCTTGCCGCCTTGGAGGAGGCCATGTTTTTGGTTACTAGCGGGCGGACAAACAATCTCCACTCATTAGAGCGTGTACAGGAGTGTATACACTGCCGTCTGTTCTGTGAAAACACCAAGTTGTCGAAATCTCCAATTGTTTATGATGTACACTCACCGGAAATTACGTGATTGGAGTTCTCGGCAAGTTGGAGTTTTCGGCAGAACAGGCGCCCTAATTACTTGTGTTTTCTTGCTTAACCCATAAATACACTGTTCTGGAATTGCTGGCTTAGGATTACTTATGCATTCATCTACCACTAGTAACAAGGGGGGGGGGAGGGAGAAACAGAAAAGAGGGGGTTCACCTTGAAGAGTTCAGTTATGACTAGAGAGTATCCTCTTTTGTACTTTGCATGTCCAGCAACTCAGAAAGGCATGAATTGCATCTTTGGGCGACTTCTGGGAGGACCAACCTGTAAAGTGGGTGTAATTCGGGTACACCCATCTGGAAAGTGGGTAATTGAAATGTTAATTGTGGGTGAGGTTAACAGTGTCCCAGGTTCCTGAGACTTCAATGTTGGTAAAGCTGGCCATACACTGAGCAAATTGTGGAAGATTCCTGATTAACCATCCAAAATTCGCTTTGTGGGTGGCTCCAACACCCTTTCATTGAAAAATCCAAGGAGCTACAGTAGGTGGAAAGTTTTCGGCCAAACAGCTGCATCCAATCACATGCAGGTGCTGTTTAGGTTTCCTGACAGCCAGGTTACATCGGATTTTCAGTTAGAGCGAGTTGGCAGCCCATTAATTTCAATGGACTGGCTGAAAGTGGTATTAAAGTGTTTCTAAGCCCACAACAGTAAAATTAGTGCGTATATGCAGTAATGCATGTTTGTTATACTCACTGTGGAACCTAAGGGGTTAATCCTCTGCATTGTGTAAAAAGGCTGTTTGATCCTGTCTTCTCTGATCCTCCCCTTCTTCCACTGTCCTCAAAGCATCTCCTGATAGTACAGTGACTTGGGGGCAAGCTGCACATGCTCAGATTGATGTGTATTGCTAGAGAGGTTTTTTTTTTTCCTTGGTCTTCAGAGAGTGCATGTGATCAGCTCAGGGCCAATCAGCACTGTCAAGACAGAGGGTCAGGGGTCCTGCAGCTTCATAGGACAATCAGAGGAGAATGAAAACTCCTCCTACAAACTTTAACTAGAACTCTTGTGGTCACAAGACTGCTACATACTGCTGCTGATAAAAAGTATTTAGCAGTTTATATTTACTAAAACAACTGCATTTCCATGTTCTGTGTACTGTGTGGGATACCAGATATAGTGACTGCAGGCTCCTGGGGAGACCAGATACAGTGACTGCAGGCTCCTGGGGAGACCAGATACAGTGACTGCAGGCTCCTGGGGAGACCAGATATAGTGTCTGCAGACTCCTGAGGAGACCAGATATAGTGACTGCAGGATCCTGGGGAGACCAGATATAGTGACTGCAGGCTCCTGGGGAGACCAGATATAGTGACTGCAGGATCCTGGGGAGACCAGATACAGTGACTGCAGGATCCTGGGGAGACCAGATATAGTGACTGCAGGATCCTGGGGAGACCAGATATAGTGACTGCAGGATCCTGGGGAGACCAGATATAGTGACTGCAGGATCCTGGGGAGACCAGATACAGTGACGGCAGGCTCCTGGGGAGATCAGATATAGTGACTTCAGGATCCTGGGGAGAGCAGATATAGTGACTGCAGGCTCCTGGGGAAAGCAGATATAGTGACTGCAGGATCCTGGGGAGACCAGATATAGTGAATGCAGGCTCCTGGGGAGACCAGATATAGTGACTTCAGGCTCCTGGGGAGACCAGATATAGTGACAGCAGGCTCCTGGGGAGACCAGATACAGTGATGGCAGGCTCCTGGGGAGACCAGATACAGAGACGGCAGGCTCCTGGGGAGATCAGATATAGTGACTGCAGGATCCTGGGGAGAGCAGATATAGTGACTGAAGGCTCCTGGGGAAAGCAGATATAGTGACTGCAGGCTCCTGGGGAGACCAGATATAGTGACTGCAGGCTCCTGGGGAGACCAGGTATAGTGACTGCAGGCTCCTGGGGAGACCAGATATAGTGACTGCAGGATCCTGGGGAGACCAGATATAGTGACTGCAGGCTCCTGGGGAGACCAGATATAGTGACTGCAGGATCCTGGGGAGACCAGATACAGTGACTGCAGGCTCCTGGGGAGACCAGATACAGTGACTGCAGGCTCCTGGGGAGACCAGATATAGTGACTTTATATAGTGATATTCTTTCTTTCTTCCTCTTTCTTCTATATCTTTCTTTCTTCCTCTATATCTTTCTTTCTTTCTATTTCTTTATCTTTCTTCTTCTATGCCTTTCTTTCTATCATTCTTTCTTTTCGTTCTATCATTCTTTCTTTTTCTATCGTTCTTTCTTTCTTTCTTTCTTTCTTTCTTTTCTTTATATTCTCTTTCTTTCTTTTCGTTCTATCATTCTTTCTTTTTCTATCGTTCTTTCTTTCTTTCTTTCTTTCTTTTCTTTATATTCTCTTTCTTTCTTTCTTTCTTTCTTTCTTTCTTTCTTTATATTCTCTTTCTTTCTTTCTTTCTTTCTTTCTTTCTTTCTTTCTTTCTTTCTTTTTCTATATCTTTCTTCTTCTATACCTTTCTTTCTATCATTCTTTCTTTTCTTTCTTTTCTTTCTATCGTTCTTTCTTTCTTCCTCTATATCTTTCTTTTTTTCTTTCTTTCTTTCTTTCTTTCTTTCTTTCTTTCTTTCTTTCTTTCTTTCTTTCTTTCTTTCTTTCTTTCTTTCTTTCTTTCTTTCTTTCTTATTCTATATCTATCTAAAAAAGAAAAAGAAAAATTATACTAATGCAGTCATCATTTAAGAATTAGTAAGCTCCAATATAATAAGGATTTGCTTTTGGATTTAATACTGCTTTATTACCAAACAAGTTGCTCATAACACAATGTATGTTACCCAAGTGCATTAATGCACGAAATGTAAATTAGCCCATGGGGTTCTGTATGTGTTTTTTTTTTTTTCACTGTCTTTTTTTGCCTGTTAAAGTAAAGATTCGGATGTGTCATAAGAAGCCATGTTATTCATTGATGCTGTTTAGATCAGTTCAGTGCAGTACAGTGTGGTTAGAAAAATGAGGCATGTACATTTTCCCGTGCATTTTCATGCGCTCTGTTGCTCAAGAATATTGAAGCTGCATGTAAATGTACTACAAAAGATTTAAAAAAATGCACTAAAAAACAAACAGAAGCAGACGAGAATAGATGTGATCCTGGCCTTAAAGTGCACAAGTGTCCAGATTACTTGGTGCGATCAGTTGCTTTTAAGGGCAGAGGAGATAACTGGGGTCTAATAGACCCCAGATCTCTCTGTAAAGAGTACATATTACTGCCTATTGCTGGCAAAAGAGATGTTTACATTCTCTGTGACAGCAATAAAAATTATACAAAAATAAAAATGAAAGTGTAAAAAAAAAAAATTTTAAAGCCCCCCTGTCCACGCATGCAGAGACAAAGGCACATGTTGGTCCTGTATGCATACATAAATAATCACACACATGTGAGGTGCTGCTGCTGAAGTCAGAGTGAGAGCAATAATTCTAGCACCAGACCTCCTCTGTAAGGGCTCTTTCACACGGGCGTTCCATATGTCCGTTTTTCATCCCATCCGTTTGCGGATGAAAAACGGACATAATGTATCTCTATGAAAATACAGATGTCAGTGGATAACCATCCGCTGACATCCGTTTTTCGTCCTTTCAGTTCAGTTCAGTTTTTTGGAACGGAAGAGAAACCTATTTTTCTTCCGTTCAAAAAACGGAACGGTCGCAAAAACGGATGTCAGTGGTGTCATCCGCTGACATCCGTATTTACATAGAGATACATTATGTCAGTTTTTCATCCGCAAACGGATGGGATGAAAGACGGACATACGGACCGGATGACAAAAGTGTCATCCGTGTCCGTTTCAAAAAAAAAAAAAAAGGAACTGATCGGGCATAAAAAACTGAACGCCCGTGTGAAAGAGCCCTAACTCTAAACTGGTAACCTGTAAAAATACTTATAAAGTGTCCTATAAAGTGTCACCTAGAGAGATTTGTAATTACCATCAATTGGCCTCATTCCAAATGCTTCCACAATTTTAAAGCATGACATGTTTGGTATCTATTTACTCAGCATAACACCCTCTTTTATATTTTACCACAAAAAAAACTGGGCATTATAATGTTCTTGTGTGCAACTAAAATGCATTAAAGTGTATTTTTAAAACAAAATATGCATTCGAAAAAATGCTGTGCCAATACCGTGCGACACAAAAACTTTTAACCACTTAAGCCCCGGAGGATTTTCCTGCTAAACGACCAGGGGGTATTTTGCGATTCGGCAAACAGAGCTTTCTTTTGGTGGTATTTGATCACCCGTGCGATTTTTACTTTTTGCGCTATAAACAAAAAAAGAGCGTACATTTTGCAAAAATAACAATATTTTTCACATTTTTTTTATATGAAATTCCCCAAAAAAAAAATTTAAAAATCAAAATTTTTTAACATTTTCGGCCAATTTGTTTTATGCTACATATGTTTGGTAAAAAAAATCGCAAAAAGCGTATTTTGATTGGTTTGCGCAAAAGTTATCGCGTTTACTAACAAAGGGAAAGATTTTTGTTGTTTTTTTTTTTAATGTGTAATGGCGGCGATCTGCGATTTTTTTTGCGGTACTGCGACATTGGGGCGGACAGATCGGACCCTTGACTGACATTTTTGACACTTTTGGGGTTACCAGTGACATTTCTACAGTAATCAGTGCTATACATATGCACTGTTACTGTAAAAATACACTGGTAGTGAAGGGGTTAACTTTATTTGGGAGGGAGGGGCTGTGTGTGTCCCTAGGGGTGTGCTTTCTACTGTGATTGGCTGTGGCTTGAGCTGTAAGGACACTGATCAACGGATCTACATAGTAGATCCGTGTGATCAGTGTCTTTACACCGAGGAGAATGACAGGTGGCTTGTTTACACAAGCTGCCTGACATTCTCCCTCTCCCCCGCCGATCGCCAAGTGACCGGCGGACATCGGGTCCGCTGGTCACACGCGCGGGGGGGTCCGTGACCGCGCGGGAGCGCGCCTCCGGGGGCGCGCACTCGCTCCCCAAAACCCTCACAGGCGAGCGACGCTCTGCCTGTGAGGGGCTGACTGCCGCAGTAAATATACTGTGAGCAGTCGGCAAGCGGTTAAACCACACCATTTTATTCTCTATGGCCTCTGTTAAAAAAAATAAAAAATTCTAATATATATATATATATATATATATATATATATTATGTTTGGGGGTTCAAAGTAATTTTCTAGCAAAAAAAAAGCAGATTCTTTCACGTAAACAAAGTGCCAGAAAAGGTCTGGTCCTTAAGTGGATTTGTTGTTCTGCATTATTCTCCTATGCAAAGTTTTATTTCAGCTATACTGTAAAAAGACCCAAATGGACATTCTTTTATTGGGCTGGACAAAAGAGTGAGATGTGTTCAGCGATTTATCCAGGTAAGTGGACATTTTGCGAGCACCTTGAGTTGGCCTAACAAGTGTCCTTCCCGTGTCTACAGAGATAAAGCTGTGGGCGAGGGTTTTGCACATCCACTAGTTCCACTCTGGGTAACTTGGGACTTAGGGACCTTGTGTCTGGTGACTTGGGGGATGGGGGGGTGGGGGGGGGGAGGACTTAAAGAGGCCATGCTTTGTGCTGCTAAGCCCTGTTGGGTTGTCTGTGTCTTGTTGGGTTGGGGCTCCCCAACACTGTGTCTGAAATGTCAGGTGAGACTCTGTCCCATGTTTAGGTCTCAGACCCCTTAGGAACAAAATGGCCCTTGAAGAGTTAATAACAGCCCATGCCCCTTTCCAATCATGTTTTCCATGTATACACCTTCAACAGTAAAATACTTTACCACTTGACCTCTGGAAGATTTACCCTCCTTAATGACCAGGCCATTTCTTACTATATGGCACTGTTACTTTAACAATTGTGTGGTCATGCAACACTGTACATAAATTAAATTTTTGTTTTTTTCCCCTCATAAATAGACCTCTCTGGTGGTATTTGATCACCTCTGTTTTTTTTATTGTTTGCACTATAAACAAACAAAGAAAAAGGCAGACAATTTTGATAAAAAAAAAACAATATTTTTTACATTGGGCTATAAAACATATCCAATAAATAATTAAAAAAACAACAAATTTCATCAAAAACGTAGGCCAATATGTGTTCTGCTAGATATTTGTGGTAAAAAAAAAAAAATCCCAATAAACATATGTTAATTGGTTTGCGCAAAAGTTATAGTGTCTACAAACAATGGTATATACACTGGAATTTTTATTATTTTTTTTTTCTAGTAATGGCGGCAATCAGCGACTTTTATCGAGACAATCTGACACTAACTGACACTTTCTGGGAGCCAGTGACATCAATACAGTGATCAGTGCTAAAAATATGCACTGTCACTGTACTAATGACACTGGCTGGGAAGGCTGTTACACATCTAGGGCGATCAAATGGTTCAATGTGTGCCTAATCCAGCTATGTCCAAACTCTTGCCCTCTAGCTGTTCAGGAACTACAATTCCCATCATGCCTAGTTATTTCTGTGAATGTCAGAGATTTACAATGCCTCATGGGAATTGTAGTTCCCTAACAGCTGGAGGGCCGTAGTTTGGACACCCGAGGCCTAATCAGTGTTTTTGTGCTTACTATGTGGTGCTTTTACTAGGGGATGTGCTGGATTTTATTCCCTGCTTTGCAGGGAAACAAAATCCAGCACATTCCCAGTGACAGGACAGAGCTCTGCCTTGTTTACATCGTTCTCCTAGCCAATCACTTGGTGCCGGCGGACATCCATTGGCCGACACCTGCCGACCGGCTTCTGCTGTGACTAGTTTACAGCACAAGCCCCCTACTTTGAAGTGCTGCATCACGTAGCAGGTACGTGATCCGGCACAGGAGAGCCACTCTGCTGTCATATTACTATTTTATGTGGTGGGCAAGTGGTTAACTTGCTTCAGGTAAAAAACGGTTGTCTACATACTACAACAGCCTTTCTCAACCCATTTGTCTCAGAGGAACCCTAGATATAATTTTCAGGTCTCTGGGAACCCCAGCTAAACTAATTCATTAGAGGTCAGGGGATAGAAGGCCCCTTACATTGGTGGTCAGTAGGAATAATACCCCTCTTTCATTGGTGGTCAGAATGCCACCCTTACCAAGAGCCAAAAAGATCATTGGTGTCATTCAGCTGGTTCTGCCAAATGGTGTTGGCCCTGGAACTATGAAGGCATCATTAGATAAGAGGTCAACCCTGGAACTATGAAGGCATCATTAGATAAGAGGTCAACCCTGGAACTATGAAGGCATCCTTAGATAGGAGGTCAACCCTGGAACTATGAAGGCATCATTAGATAAGAGGTCAACCCTGGAACTATGAAGGCATCATTAGATAGGAGGTCAACCCTGGAACTATGAAGGCATCATTAGATAAGTGGTCAACCCTGGAAATATGAAGGCATCATTAGATAAGAGGTCAACCCTGGAACTATGAAGGCATTATTAGATAGGTCAACCCTAGAACTATGAAGGCATCATTAGATAGGTCAACCCTGGAACTATGAAGGCATCATTAGATAAGAGGTCAACCCTGGAACTATGAAGGCATCATTAGATAGGGGATCCTTGACAGTTACCTCCTATCAACCTCTGGAGGAACCCAATCAGCCTCTG
>NC_138777.1:28068459-28080959 GCF_965119305.1 Pelophylax lessonae
ACGCCCGAACCCATCTCTACTCTCCAATAGATGGCTTTGCCAGAGTGAGCAGTCCTGAGAGGGCTCCAGTAGCTGGAACTAGAAGCAAAGCATCGGAAAATGCAAAGAATCTGTATCCCTCCACAGAGAGAAACAATTCCCTTGTAACTAGTTCTGTTTGCATCCAGGCAACTACAAATATGTGAAGACAGGTGACATTCTGACATGTAATGGATGCTAGGATGTGATTATGCTTTTATGGGGTGCTGGAAGAAGTTTTGGGGGTGCTTCAGCACACCCAAGCACCCACCTAGCACCCCCCTGTACTCACCTCTCTGATTGCCCGCCTCCTACCTTCCACCTGTTCCAGCACTGCAGCCTCTATAAGATATCCATACTCAATACTTAAAGCTTGGGATGTCTGTGTCCACTGCCATGTGCTGTGGTGCCTTCCTCCCACCCCTACCTCACTACAGGATGAAGTGGTGTAGGAGTGTATGGAACCTTAAAGTGGAAGAAAACTTCCATCTCTAACTTTTACCTATAGGTAAGTCTATAAGAAGGATGACGTTGGTATGACGAAACCAGTTGGGTAGAGCTGAATCACGTGACGTTGCCAGACACAGAGGTTGGCCACCCTAGTGGTTGGGAACATTCCCCTGTGGAATATTGATGCACATGCGAGATTTATCTTACCTTCGGTGAGTGAATTTTCTGGATTTTAATACATTTTATACTGAACGTATTACACTATAAAATGTCTTTCTATCTATATTGGAACATTATATCCCTTGAGGGCCATATGATGTGGAAACTGCTTAAGGTTTCGGTAGAGTGTTGCTGTTCGACCAATTTAGTTTCTGTAATAAGTGCATTCAACCACTGTATGTAGTGGTCCACTGTGAATGGTAAGAGTCAGTGTGTGTACAGTCAGGTCCATAAATATTGGGACATTGATACAATTCTGATCTTTTTGGCTCTGTACACCACCACAATGAATTTGATGAAACAAACAAGATGTGCTTTAACTGCAGACTTTCAGCTTTAATTTGAGGGTATTTACATCCAAATCAGGTGAATGGTGTAGGAATTACAACAGTTTGTATATGTGCCTCCCACTTTTTAAGGGACCAAAAGTAATGGGACAGATTTACAATCATAAATCAAACTTTCACTTTTTAATACTTGGTTGCAAATCCTTTGCAGTCAATTACAGCCTGAAGTCTGGAACACATAGACATCACCAGACGCTGGGTTTCATCCCTGGTGATGCTCTGCCAGGCCTCTACTGCAACTGTCTTCAGTTCCTGCTTGTTCTTGGGGCATTTTCCCTTCAGTTTTGTCTTCAGCAAGTGAAATGCATGCTCAATCGGATTCAGGTCAGGTGATAGACTTGGCCATTGCATAACATTCCACTTCTTTCCCTTACAAAACTCTTTGGTTGTTTTCGCAGTATGCTTCAGGTCATTGTCCATCTGCACTGTGAAGCGCCGTCCAATGAGTTCTAAAGCATTTGGCTGAATATGAGCAGATAATATTGCCCGAAACACTTCAGAATTCACCCTGCTGCTTTTGTAAGCAGTCACATCATTAATAAATACAAGAGAACCAGTTCCATTGGCAGCCATACATGCCCACGCCATGACACTACCACCACCATGCTTCACTGATGAGGTGGTATGCTTTGGATCATGAGCAGTTCCTTTCCTTCTCCATACTCTTCTCTTCCCATCACTCTGGTACAAGTTGATCTTGGTCTCATCTGTCCATAGGATGTTGTTCCAGAACTGTGAAGGCTTTTTTAGAAGTTGTTTGGCAAACTCTAATCTGGCTTTCCTGTTTGCCATAAATATATTTATGCCATAAATGTATATGTATGCCATAAATTGTCCGCGCTATATAAGTACTTGTAATAAAATAAATACATCAATTTTGAGCAGGGCTTTCAGAATGCCCCTGGTACGGATGGCACACATTAGGTACTTATTCTGTACTGTTCATACATATGTGTTTAGTGTATTATTGCACCTCTTTCCTTGTGTATTTGCCTCTGCTGACCTCCCTGAGCTACATTAGCCTCTATCAGACTGTACTGCCACCATCTTCCCTGTGAGGACTGTGATCTGTACCAGCTTTTCAGCCTCATTACTTCTTATCATTCGAGCTGTGCTTGGAACGGATTGTTTTCTGTAAGGCTGACAACTTCTCTCCCATTGCACAGAATCTATGCTCACAGCTCTCGTCCTCCGGGCTGCCTGCCCTCACTTTCAGGTGGCAATTCTTTATACTCCAGACGATCGGCACATTTAGTGCCGTCTGCACCCTCTCACTAATGAGCTCTCCACTGAAGCCATTATGGGACGTCCTTGCAAGGTGATCATTATTATCTGGCAGGATTACACATTATGAAATATTCTACCCACTTAACATCTGTTATTTTATCCTAAGCAATAGCCTCTGCCATGCACGGCACTTAGTTAAAGGGTGACTCCAACCAAATAGCTACCGGTACATGCAATTTCAGAAATACTGTATATAAAGCAATGCATGCTTTTATAATCCACCTATACTTACTGTGCTTAACCCTTATAGTGCCAGAGCCATTGTTAGGTTTTTTTTGCACACATCTTTAAAAAATAATTTTAGGTCTGAAGGTTAGTTAAATCCTCCAAATACTATATATTTTCTGAAAGCAGACACCCTAGAGAACATGTGTCAAACACAAGACCTGTGGGCTGAATTTTGGCCTGCCAAGCCTTGTCATGTGGCCCTCACATCCATTTTTTTAGCCTGGAACGTGGCGGAACTCCTTTCCACCACCTCCGGCTCTTACCTTCCGCTCCCACTCCCTGCTATCATTTGTAAACACAGAAGTTGCCTGTGTTTACAAGGGACAGCTTTGCTTTCAGTGACTCCCGGATCTAGCAGATCAATGCACAAACTCATGATGTGCATGGCGGGGACAAATCTCCAGAGACAAAGAGAACAATCTTCCTGCAAGGCAAGGCAAGGCAGAAATGTGTACACTGGTACTAGTGCTGTCTACACAGGGAGGTACTAGAGCTGGGCCAAGTAGGAGTAGAGGAAGCTTTGGGAGTAGAAGTTTTAGCGCACCCCTAAATCCTGCACTTGCTAAACAGAGCACTCCTAAAATCTGCACTCTGTACGTAATGCACTGCTGAACCCTGCACTCTGTTCTAGCGCACCGATAAAACCTGCACTCTCTACTAGAGCACCCCTAAACTCTGCACTATGTATGCACCTCTGAATACTTTATGCATAGGGAACCCCTGTAACTACACTCTGTACATAGCGTACCCCTGAACTCTGCACTCTGTATATAATGCACCCCAGAGTCATGTACTCTGTATGTAATGCACTCCTGGTCCCTGCACTCTGTATGTAATTCACTCCTGGACCCTGCACTCTGTATGTAATGCACTCCTGGACCCCACACTCTGTATGTAATGCACTCCTGGACCCTGCACTCTGTATGTAATGCACTCCTGGACCCTGCACTCTGTATGTAATGCACTCCTGGACCCTGCACTCTGTATGTAATGCACTCCTGGACCCCGCACTCTGTATGTAATGCACTCCTGGACCCTGCACTCTGTATGTAATGCACTACTGGACCCTGCACTCTGTATGTAATGCACTCCTGGACCCTGCACTTTGTATGTAATGCACACCTGGACCCTGCACTCCGTGCATAGCACACCCCAGATACAACTGGCCCCTTGAGGGCAACCATACTGCTGATTCGGCCCATAATGAAATTGAGTTTGACACCCCTGCCCTAGAGAATAAAATACAGGTAGCTCCAATTTTTAATGGCACACCATATTAGCGCGATGGTTTAGGAAATGCAAGATTTTACTCCCGGATTACTTTTCAAAAGATGTGTCAATATTTGAAGCAGAAGGAAGGCATCAGTTAGGGAGAACCAGTCCCTACAGTGTTACCAGTGCATCTACCCCTATTGCCAGTGAGACTCTCATCCCGGACACAACCTATCCAACTTGTTGTAGAACTTTGCAGAAGGTTTGCAGATTGCCTAAAAACGTCTTAGGGTGAAGGTTTTCTATACCTGGGATATGATCTGGGGACAGAGATGGCACCTGTTGCTCTGCCCAAGACAGAATGCGGTTCACCTTTCTGAGCCGCACGACTCCTGGTGCCGCCCTGGTGGTAGATATGTGCCACTGTAGAGGCATTGTCAGATTGAGTCTACAACTGGTTTGTCCAATAATCCAGAGCAAGGTGTAATGGCCAAAAGTTTCAAGATATTGATGGGCAGTATTCTCTCCTGTGGAGACCAGGTTCATTGAACTGTAGCCACCTTCAAACCAACTGGAGAGACTGGCAGCAGTGGGTAACATCTTCTGAACCCCTGAAAGGAAGACTTTCACATTCTCCAGACTCCGAACCATCAACTACAAGTTTGAGCTCTGCAATACCCCGGGAATCGAGTCCTCCAGCAATCCAATTGGATGTTCATATTCCAGAGAGAGAGAATGATCCTCTACAAAAGACCTGGAGTAGGACTGTAGGTAGGGAATGTGCTTTGATCCAGATACAACTTCCTCCTGCAGAAATGTATAGAAGGAAAATCTTGAAACCACTGCTTTCTGAGCAACGATTATTGAGGTATACTGGGATTGACACCCCCTGCTCCTTCAGCAAGTCCAGCACCAGGGCCAGGAGCTTTGGATACCCTAAAGAGTTGTGGCCAGCTTGAAGAGCCTAGAAAAAAGCGGCACATGAAGATATGCGTCATTGATGACTATGGACTCCGAAATCTACCCATTGCAGAGAAGTCATCAATGAACAGACTGAGCCTATCTGAAACAGAAAAAGTATTTCCAGCGGCTTGAGATCTTTAGATAGACCTCATGTCCCCATTTGGTTTTGTAACCGCTACCAGCTGAGTATTTTACAATAATGAGCACATAACTTCTGCTCTTATTCCCCTAGCAAAAATCACTGTTTCCCCCCGGCCAGGATGACACCCCTGCCCCTCTGCTGGTAAAACACAATAGCTCCATTAGGAGGGATTCCCCTATTAACACTGGCTGTGTTGATGGGGGGGGGGGGGGGGTCAAGTGATTCTCTTTCCTGCCCCAGGTGGTTGCAAGAAAACAAAATCACACCATC
This sequence comes from Pelophylax lessonae, assembly GCF_965119305.1. Taxonomy (NCBI): domain Eukaryota; kingdom Metazoa; phylum Chordata; class Amphibia; order Anura; family Ranidae; genus Pelophylax; species Pelophylax lessonae. The sequence continues at coordinate 28,073,596 of NC_138777.1, forward strand.
TAGGCCCAGCTTATTGTATCGTGTTTTGCAGAGCTTTTTTTCTTGGAAAATAGGTGCAGGAACTCTCCCCTTCTGAGTCACCCCTTGTCTCCACCCACTACCCACCTCTGAGCACTGTCCCTTGGTTCCACCCCCTACCCAACTCCCACGCAAAACAAAATACCTCACCCAGGAACAAAAAATCCACCCCAGCAACATTAGACCCCCCTCCAGTAGCAACAACGGCTCTCCCAGCAACCAGTATTAATAGATCAGCCAACAATAGACCTCTACCTCAACAGGAGATCCCTACCAACAACATAAGACCCCCTCAGCAACAATAGATCCCCAGCAGCAACAATAGACCCTAACACAATAACAGATCCCTACCAGTGACAATAGATCCCCAAGCAGCCAGCATCAAGAGACCCTACAACACACCCCACACCCCTTGCTATTACATCCATTCAGTGCTGGAGGTGCCGGAACTACGTTCCCCCACGTTCCCCCACGTTCCCCCACGTTCCCCCACGTTCCTGCTGAAAAAAAGCCCTGGTGTTTTGTAGCTACAGTGATTTTTAGCAGTTGTTCCCTGAGATCAGAGACTTATTTTAAAGCGGAGTTCTGGGCACAGAAAAAAATTTTCAGTGAACATACCCCCCGGGACAGTCAGGGCTAGTACATTCCACAATGGCTAGCCTCTGATCTGTCCCGGTTCGCACTTACCTGCCAGAAGAAATACTCACTTATAAAATTTCTTCCACAGCGTTGCCATCTCTCTAGTGGGCAGCTGAAGCCGGCGCGATCCTCTTCTGTGTCTTCTTCCGCATCCTCTTCTCCCAGAATGCGCCTGCACCGGCCCCTCTCGTCACTTCCGGTGCGGCGCCGCATTCCTCCACAGCTTCTGGGCATGCCCAGAAGCTGTTTAGCAGGGAATGCGGCGTCGCCCCCCGGAAGTGACGAGCGGGGCCGGTGCCGTCGCATTGATTCCTGGGAGCGATGACGTTCAGCTCCCAGGAATCAGTGCAAGCCAGGAAGTGACGGCGGAGCCGCGGCGCAGAGGGAGGAAGTGAAGAATAGGTGATCTCCAATTACAAGGTGAAAAGTTTGGGAAAAGCTAGGCTTTGGAGATAAAAATATAACCAAATCAGAGGGGATAACAAGATCTCGAAGCTTTGTATCGGTGACTAAAAGGTCTGTTTTAATATCTTCTAGAATAAGCAAAAATTTGGTTTATTTCAACTCCGGCAAAAATTGACCAAGAAGTTCTAATCATACTCCCCTTCCGGGAATCAGCAGCCTGTAAGCCTTTGTGATAAGCCACAGATATAATATATTTAGACCTTAATTCGCAAGCAGCCTTCTCTCCGGTTCCAGGGAAACCCCAGAGTGTCAGAGCCACTTACCTGCCACGGGGCATAAATTCTGACAAAATGACAGGTTTTAGCCTGTAAAATTTTATTCAAGAGAAAAAAAGGGCTTTGGGGTTTTAAATATTTCATGATGTCTTAAAAAATGTGCTTTTCCTGTCCTATGAATTTTCTGAGATAGACCCCGCTATTTAAGCTTACACGCTGCTGAAAATGTATGTTTATTGCATTACGTTCGTTTAGTTTGCTCCTGAAATATAACATGGTTTAAAATGTTCTTGTTAAAATGCATTTATTTAAAGCGTATCTAATCCCAAGAATAGAAATGTAATATATTGCAGCTTAAAGGATAGGTTCATCTTCAGGAACATGTAAATATTAATGTGAGGGGTGAGTCCTTGTCACATTTAAATAAAAAAAACAAATCCTGACACCATCCCCCATTATATTGTAATAGCCGAAAGGGAAGAAGAGAACAGAAGTCCTTGTCAAGGAGCCTGGAGTAGGGGGATGTTTGGTGTGTCTTATAATATACAAAATTAAATATATAAAATGTTACAAAATCTTTACAAGTTTATAAAATATACAATTCTGATAAAAAAAAATAATTTATCTATATACACAATATTGTCATAGTATTGGGACGCCTGCCTTTGCACGTACATGAACTTTAACCACTTGCCGACCAGTCACGTTGACTGGACTGCGGCAAAGTGGCTCGTTATCGTCTGGCGACGTAGACCTACGTCACCAGACATTCCCCTCTCTCGGCGGTGCGCACACGCAGCCGGGGGCTCGCTCCCGCTGTATTCAGTTACAGCGGGAGTCGGGCCAGGGGAGGAGCGGCAGTGATCACCGCTGCTCTTCCCCGATCATCAGGAATCTAGTGTGGAAATCCGCCCGCTTGTGTAAACAAAGTGGAGTGGATCTCCTAAGTGACAGGCAGGGTCAGATTGCAGGGTTCAGCATAGCTGAACCTACGATCTGTCCCTGTGTCACTCAGTCACCTCCCCCCACACACGTCAGTAAGCACCAGGCATACATTAACCCCTCCCTCTCCAATAAAAATTAACCCCTTCCCTGCCAGTGTCATTTTTACAGTAACAGTGCATATGTATAGCACTGATTACTGCAGTAATGTCACTGGTACCCCCAAAAGTGTCAAAAATGTCAGTCAAGGGTCTGATCTGTCCGCCGAAATGTCGCAGTCCCGCAAAAAAATCGCAGATCGCCGCCATTACTAGTTTAAAAAAAAACACCAAAAATCTTACCCTTAATTGGGAAACGCAATAACTTTTGCGCAAACCAATCAAAATATGCTTATTGCGATTTTTTTTTACCAAAAATATGTGGCAGAAAACAAATTGGCCTAAAATGATAAAAAATTTTGATTTTTACATTTTTTTGGGGGGAATTTCATATAAAAAAAACATTGTTGTTTTTTCAAAATTGTCACTCTTTTTTTTGTTTATAGCGCAAAAAGTAAAAATCACACAGGTGATCAAATACCACCAAAAGAAAGCTCTATTTGTGGGGAAAAAGAGGACATAAATTTGGGTACAGCGTTGCACGACCGGGCAATTGTCCATTAAAATAACGCAGTGCCGAATCGCAAAATATGGCCTGGTCAGGAATGGGGTAAAACCTTCCGGTCATAAAGCGGTTAAAAATAAGCTCATTGAGATTTTTTTTTTCAAAGACATGTAGCTAAATACATTTTGGCCTAAATATATGACAAAAATGTAATATATTGGATATTTTTTAACTGTCAAAGTAGAAAAATATTGTTATTTTTTCAAAATGTTCGAATTTTTTTATTAATATCGCAAAAAATAAAAAGTGCAGAGGTGATCAAATACCACAAAAAGAAAGCTCTGTTTGTGGGAAAAAAAAGGACATAAATTTTGTTTGGGTACGGCGTTGCACGACCGCGCAATTGTCAGTTAAAGTTGCACAGTGCCGAATCGCAAAAAGTGGACTGGACGTAAGACAGCAAAATCCACCGATGGTAAAGTGGTTAATGGCATTCCAGTCTTAGTATGTAGAGAACAACAGGAAAGCGCTCTAAGTGCAGACTGCTTTAATAAAAGTATATAAAACAAATTGCAGCAACTCACAGAATGCCAGATGTAATGAGGCTGTAGTGACATGAAATGAAGGGCTCCTCTGGCTGGTGCCGTCTCTCCACGTGTAAGACAGGGTCAAGGAAAAGCCATCAGTCGCAGGAGGGGAAGTGCTGGCTCTCTCCTAAGGCTGTCCGGGTCCTCAAGGGAGCCTTATTGCGGGAGTAGGATGGAAGCCTGTGGCAGTATTACCCTGAAGCAGATGGGCGCACGATGCGTTTCTGAGCATGCACCAAGTCCAGATCGGACATGCGCCCTCTTTCATCAGGTACAGGGGAATAGTCACACTGAAGGCTTTTCCTCGACTCTGTGAGAGACGGCACCACCCGGAGGAGCCCTTCATTTCATGTCACTAAAGCTTCATTACATCTGGCATTCTGTGACTTGCTGCAATTTGTTTTATATACTTTTAATAAAGCAGTCTGCACCTAGAGCGCTTCCCTGTTGTTCTCTAATCTGTTCCAGCGTTGTCTCCTCACTTCTGAGTTAAGCTGCTTGGTGCAGCTGGACATTTTACCCATTGGATTTTTTTACTTTTGGACTGTTATGGACATTCCATTTTAACATATCATGTGGATGGACTGTAGCGCTTATATGCTTGTTTTTTCCAGTGTTTGTCCGTAGGGTTCAGTATTAGGTTGGCCCACCCTTTGCACCTTTGACAGCTTCAACTGTTCTGGGAAGGCTGTTAAGAAGGATTAGGAGGGTGTCTATGGGAGTGTTTGACCATTTTTCCAGAAGTGCATTTGTGAGGTCAGGCACTGATGTTTGGATGAGAAGGCCTGGCTCCCAGTCCCTGCTCAAATTCAAAATACAAAATTCAGCCAAGCGCTCACTCCGAAGGGGAAGACTGGCATGCTGCTCTCCTCAGGCAGGGAACTCCAACATGGGTACATAGAAAAAGAGAGAAAGGAGGCGCAAACACCTAGTGCATTACCCGTGGTCACTGTTTGCAAAATTTTAATAAAATGCCAAATGCATACTCACAGACATGAATATAATAAAATCGTGTTACAAGTATCCACCATGGATTCAAGCTCTGAGGAAGGGGGCTTGACCCCCAAAACACGTTAGCGGTCCTGATTTGAAGGACATGTTCCAGTTCATACATGGTGGATTCTTGTAACACGATTTTATTATCTTCATGTCTGTGAGTATGCATTTGGCATTTTATTAAAATTTTGCACAGTGACCATGGGTAATGCACTAGATGTTTGCGCCTCCTTTCTCTCTTTACCTGCTCAAATTAATCTCAAAAGTGTTCTATCGGGTTGAGGTGCAGGTTAGTCTAGTTCCTCCAACCCCAAACTCTCTCATCCGTGTCTTTATGGACCTTGCTTTGTACACTGGTGCGCAGTCATGTTGGAACAGGAAGGGGCCATCCCCAAACTGTTGCCACAAAGTTTGGAGCTTGAAATTGTCCAAAATGTCTTGGTATGCTGACGCTTTAAGAGTTCCCTTCACTGGAACTAAAGGGCCAAGCCCAACCCCTGTAAAAAAAAAAAAAAAACATGGAAGTCATTCATAAAAATTGGTTTGACAAAGGGGGTCACACCTGGAAATGCATAACCACACCCATTATTATCATGCATGACATCATCACGGCCATTTTGTGGGCCTGCCACACTTCCCTACTGTCCACAGTGGTTCTTATCCTTGTGATATACACACTCAGTCTGCTGCTCCTGCTGGTTCTTCCTGGTGTTCCCCTGGTCAATAGGCTGGTTCAAAGCATCTTACATCACATCCGTGCAGACGGGCTTGCTCCCCATCAACCACCTGAAAGGTTTCCACTTGCAGGAGACCTATTGATACGCTTTTTAATGTATTTTAACCACTTAAGCCCCGGAGGATTTTCCTGCTAAACGACCAGGGGGTATTTCGCGATTCGGCACTGCGTGACTTTAACGGACAATTGCGCGGTCGTGCAATGCTGTACCTAAACGAATTTGATGTCCTTTTTTTTCCCACAAACAGAGCTTTCTTTTGGTGGTATTTGATCACCTGTGCAATTTTTACTTTTTGCGCTATAAACAAAAAAATAGCGTACATTTTGCAAAAATAACAATATTTTTCACATTTTTTTATATGAAATTCCCCCCCAAAAAAATGTAAAAATCAAAATCTTTTAACATTTTCGGCCAATTTGTTTTATGCTACATATGTTTGGTAAAAAAAATCGCAAAAAGCTTATTTTTATTGGTTTGCGCAAAAGTTATCGCGTTTACTAACAAAGGGAAAGATTTTTGTCATTTTTGGTGTTTTTTTTTTAAACGCGTAATGGCGGCGATCTGCGATTTTTTTTTGCGGTACTGCGACATTGGGGCGGACAGATCGGACCCTTGACTGACATTTTTGACACTTTTGGGGTTACCAGTGACATTTCTACAGTAATCAGTGCTATACATATGCACTGTTACTGTAAAAATACACTGGTAGTGAAGGGGTTAACTTTATTTGGGAGGGAGGGGCTGTGTGTGTCCCTAGGGGCGTGCTTTCTACTGTGATTGGCTGTGGCTTGAGCTGTAAGGACACTGATCAACGGATCTATATAGTAGTGAGATCAGTGTCTTTACACCGAGGAGAATGACAGGTGGCTTGTTTACACTAGCTGTCTGCCTTTCTCCCTCTCCCCCGACGATCGCCGAGTGACCGGCGGACATCGGGTCCGCCAATCACACGTGCGGGGTTGGTCCGTGACCGCGCAGGAGTGGGAGCGCGCCTCCGCGGGCGCGCGCTCGCTCCCCAGAGCCTCACAGGCTAGCGACGTAGACCTACGTCACTCTGCCTGTGAGGGGCTGACTGCCGCAGTAAATATACTGTGAGCAGTCGGCAAGCGGTTAAACCTAAATGCATGTTTAATTTTACCAATATGTTTAAAAAAATGCTGCACTTCTCTCCTTCATTCTTCTGTTCATTCATAAAATTGGCTGCTTATAACAGTGATTATAACTGTTATAAGCAATTATAGTGTGTATAAAAATAAAAAAAAGGAAACCAGATCACCTCCCCAGAGTAGTTGCTATGGTAACACGGTATTGCTCTTGTCACAGTATGTAAAAAAAAAAAAGTTTAAAAAAAATTGAAACAAAAATATTAAAATTTTTTTTTTTTTTTCATACTACCACCAATCAGCCAGTGATCACCACCACACCAGTTATATGATGACGCTGTACCGCACTGATGATAGTATGTAAAAAAATAAAAAAAATTGAAAAAAGCGAATTATTTAAAATGTTCTTCCTTTTCCAAAAAAGGTTAAAAAAATTTAAACTTTAAAAAACTAAAAAACTTGCCTTGCCTCTTACCAAATGCCTTGGACTGTCTTCTTTCCAAACATGGGTCATTTGGGGGGTATTTGTACTGTACTGGCATTTATGGACCTCAAGAAATGAGTATATCAGGATTTATACATATTTAGATATATCGTTTGTGGACTCCATAACATTTCTACAGACTAAATTATATACAGTGATTTGGGTTATTGTTATTAAAGAAATGTAGCAGTATACATGTTGGCCTAAGGGTCCATTCACACCGGTCCATTGGTCGCCTGACAAGTCGCGGTCGCTCGCTCGCCATTGAATAGCACAGGACCTGTTCTAATAGGAGCGACACAAGTCGCTCCGACTTAGAAAAAGGGTCCTGTACTACTTTGGGGCGACCTGGAGGCAACTTGCATTGACTTCAATTATATGAAGTCCGTGCAAGTGGCGCCGAGGTCGCCCCACAAAATCCTGTCGCGCCAGTCTGAATGGGCTCTAAATGTATGAAGAAAGATTATTTATTTGCAAAACTGTATAACAGAAAGAAAGAAAACTGTGTTTTTTTTTTTTTTTAAATGTTCACAATTTAGAAAAAAAAAAAAAATCCAGTGACGATACCACCAAAA